>NC_141765.1:37996558-38286558 GCF_982258835.1 Parasteatoda tepidariorum
ATTAATAAGAATAAAAATAACAGTTATAGATTTAAAGTTTTGCTCCTCTTGTTGATTGGCTGCTCCTGTGTGGCTTAGATGTCTGGTGCTTTTGCCCCCTTTGGCCTCGTCGGCATACCACTGATTAAAGACTTTATTCGCTCTATTTTTTTTTAAAAAAAAAGTTTAGTGAAGGTGAGGAGGAAAGATTTTGTGAAGAGACTGCTATTACGATAAGATTATTTTTGAAGGGTCCGTTTTAATGAAAAAAATTTTGTAAAGGGATCGTTAACTGGTATTTCCAAAAATTACTGCTGGTATGTTTCTTGCATAACCTATAATGCACAACTAAATATATTTATTATGAACTAAATTTCGTTGGAAAAATATATGAAGCATAATTCAAGCACAATAAATGGAATGTTAAGTTAAAATTTCCATAAAAAATGCGAAACAGCAAGAAATGAATGTATTATCAAAAGGAAATTTAAAAAGGAAAAATTTTAAATCATAGTCTGAGTAGTTAAACGATAACGAATAGTTTGATGTTGAAATTTTTCCAAGAAAAATTATAGTTTTCACATAAATATTAGGAACGAAATTTTTTGAAAAAATATTAAACCATAAAAGAAATTTTAAAGCAAGAACATCAATGTTTAAACATATTTAAGATTCTAAAAATCTATTGGAAATGGTTAAAGGTAATTTCAATGAATATATAATGTATGCATAATATATTTTTATAATACACACGGAGGATATCTACAGTGAGTATAGATAATGTGTACAATATTTACTGGTTATATGCATAATAAGAAGAAAGATGTTAAATGAATATAATTTTTCTAGAAATTAAAAGGTATCAAAAATTGTGTAAATTAGAATTAAATTATGCGACTATTTAAAAAGGCATAAAATGCAACAAAAAAAATTAATAAATAAATAAAGCCTTTACGGCGTTGACACTTTTCCGATGATTAATTACAATACTTTCCGTTATCCCTGTACTTTAGATTTCCTAGACGTTGGAAATTGTTTAGACTCCAAAATTCTCCCTTTTTTTTTTCTTCTAAGAAATAATTTTATCTTTTTACCACGAGGTACAGTCAGTTAGTAGTAATATTTATTATTCAGAGATTAACACTTATTTGTGAAAATTCTTGAATTTTAATTCATATGAATTTTTTTATTTTCAAAAAATAAAATGAAACATGATTTTGTAGCGGTTGAAAAATATTAAATGATAAGAATATTCAAAGCAAAATATATTTTAAATACAGAAAGAAGCTTAGCAAAAATATTAAAGATATATTATAAAATATTAAGAATTGATAATTACAAACCAGAGAAGCTGAAATTTAATGCACAGATAAACCTTGAAGATAGAAAGAGGTATGTGAAAGCTTTCTCTTTGGCTATGGAAATATAAATTTTTAAAAATATAAGCTTGTTTAAGAAAATTTAAAAAGAATCAGAGCTTTCATGAAACAGATGATTTGGTCGAATAATTTTTATGTTACCTAAAAACTTGAAGTTTACACGGGAATAGCTTATTTTAATATTCTATATTATTTTTACATTATCTACGTCAGTTACAGTTTAAGTAAAAAAATATAGTAAACATGAAATTTTAATTACAGGTTTTTTCATTGGATTAAAATTGTCAGTTAAAAAATATGGTTAAATAGCGTTTGGAAGAGTTAGCCGAAAAGCTATAAATTTTTTTTTACTTCCATCTGCGAGTACTTTTTAACTAAAATATGAAATAAATTATTGGTATTAAAAAAATCACAGGTATTTAAAAGCTTTACTAAAACTTTTTAAGCAGCTGTGCAAACACATTTCTAGCACTTTTCTCATCAGTTGTACTAAGTGATACCAATATCTTATTCAATACAAATTCATTTTTAATTTAAAATGCTCCTGAATCAATGCTCTTGATAGTGTATACTATAAGCGTTTAAAATATTGTATCTAGTAAATGTGAAATTTTCGTTAACTTGCTATTTTCACTGTTATTTTCTTGCTAGGAAGACTAATTTTCCTGTTAGGAAGGGTAAAAATTGACATTCCATCATTCCATTAAGCCGACAAAACTAAAAAAAACTGGTCAAAAAGTTTTATAAGGCATGTTCAAAAACTCACTATTTTATGCTTCCAATTTAATACTTTGATAACAACGATAAAGATTCCCTAATAGAAAAACTGTTTTTAAGTAATTGGAAAAGTAAAGTGATAAATTTTCAAATGATCTTTTAGAAACAATACAAGCAACTTTTTAGTTTTGTCGGGACTCTGGTCAGCTTATACTAAGTGGAAAAATTATACAACATTACAACATCTAACACTATAACTGTCACATCATAGATTAATGGAATAGGGGACATTAAGTATTAAAATACCTTTTTGAAATTAATTTTAAAAGTTCTACTATTTAGAAAATTCTTTATTACCATTATTATTTATTTAAATAATAATTAATTTATTTAAATAATAATTAATTAATAGAAAAAATTTAAAAAAATAAAAACAAGTATTTTTTTTTTGCATCATAACAAATTTCGATGTAACAGATACTATTTCAGACTCATTTCTTAACAATTAAGAAATTTATTATTATTAAAAAATTAGGTAATTTAAATTATAAGGAAATTTTTACCGATCTTAGGCAAACCAATATTTTCAGACTAGGCTATTTTTCACATTGTTCACATGAGAAAATAATTCGAGGAAAAAAGTGAGTAAAATTTTTCTTCATATGTTTGACTTTAAAGCTTCAACAGCGATGTCAGCTATCAGGTACGACGTCAGCTACGACAGATAAAAACATACGACATATAGCAATTAAGGTATTGAATAATAATAATAATCTTTTTTTTTTAATCTTACATATCGCTTTTAACTTCACTTCCAATTCTCATGCATCGAATGGTCACTAATGTCAGCATAAATTACATTTTGGTTTCGCTTAAAAAATAAGTAAAATTACAATTTAAATTTTCGTAAAATCATTTTTGATTTTAATTTCATATTTAGCTGATGCAACAATGCGTGTTTTAAAAAGCAAATTTTCATATGTATAAGACAACAATGTATAATTGAACTTCTAATGCAACAATGCATATTTTCAGACTTGTTAAATTATATATATAATATTTTACAATATTGAAGCATAGAATAGTATAATTTACAATTGTCACTGGAAAATACTGAAAAATAAGATTTTAAGCGTCTAATTTAAACCCCAACAAAATTGCAGAAGTAAAAATCTTCTTTTATATTTTATTTGTATTCCGCAGAGCTCTAACTTAATCAGTAACAAAGTAAAAGAAAGCTTCTTGTTTCCTTGAGTAGAAAGAAAAAAGAAATATTTCAAAGGAAAAAAAAATTAAAGGAAAGCCGATAGGAAGGAGGAAAAAAAAACGTCCATGCCCGTCAAAGAAATTTTCGATTAAGTTGGCCAAAATCAGGAATTACTTGTGTTTTGCTTATAAACCCGGGCATCATTTATCTTGCAAAGAAAAAAAAATGAACGTAAAAATAAAATACAATGAAGATACGTCTTCGGAAGGGACATCTGTTTACGTCTCTTGCATCACATAGCCTACAAGAAGCCTTTTACAACACAATAAATAAAACTGAAAGTAAAATAAAACAGATTACTTAGAAAAGCAATTAAGCAGAAAAAATTTCCAAATATTTTACTTGAAAACTAGGTTTTCTTTTCTTTTGTTGGAGTTTCAATAAATAAAATAAAAAGCTTCCGGGGGAAAAGCCTTCAGAAAATACGATTTTATTTTGAATGAGGACTGTTAATTTTTTCGTTTTTCTTAGTTATGATGCTTATTATTAATGAACAATTAAGATGGAATGGTTGAGAATTATGGCCATTTTTTCTTGCACAATAAATTCGGAGACTAATATGGAGGTATTTATTTTCGAACAAAAATATTCTTTGTTTGAGATGGTAGAATAATTTAATACGCTATTAATAATTCAGTTAAGTTATTGCTGTGGACAAAGTAAGGATTTCTCTGATTTAATTAACAAAATCTTTTTAAACAATTCTTAATTGTATATTTCTTAAGCACTTAGGGAAATCTGAATTTGAGATTGTTCTTTTTTCAACAGTGAATTATAATTCTCTTGAAATGTCAGAAATTTTGATTTAGTTTTTTTTTCATTTCTGTTGTAAAATATTAGATATGTATGCCCCTAATTCGCTTATGGCTGGTTTAGATTTTTTAAATTTATTCTACAAAAACAAGTACATGCAGTAATTTAATAGTTTAGAATCAATTTAATAAACCAAGCTGCTAATAGAAATGTGAGATATATTTTATAGTTAATCCCTGAAAATATTTAATTATAAGAAAATGATCCATACCTGCCTACTCTTACGCATTTGGCGTAAAATTTTAAAGTGGTAGTAAATATATAAAAATTTTTCTTTTATAAACTTAATTTTTAAATGATTTTGATCACCACTATTTTTAAAAAACGTACGCATATATATTATTATGCGTTACTCTCAATTATTTAAGCTCAAGTTTTTTCAATTACAACGTATTTCGTTGCTTAAAATTGAAATTTTAATTCCGTTTTAATACCACTGGGAAAAATCATAATTGAAGGAATTAAAAGTTGGCAGGTATGATGTTCTATTAATCAGATAAGATAACTCTTTTTATACATAGCTTTAATTAAAAAAAAATAATTATAATAATTTTGAACTAAGACTCAGTTCTGTATATGTTTGGGTTTAATGAAATATCTATTTCGGTAAAAACTATCTGTATGAAAATTTAAATTAATTTAAAAGAAATTTAAGAAAAAATAAATACAATATTCGTTTTTAAAAGATCACAGTCATGAAAGGACCAATCATTTCCTAAAATTATTATTTATGTAGTTTACTTAAATAATTTTTTATAGTCTTACAATATCATACGTCGCTGATCATTATACTTCCAAAAGTTATAAAAAGTGCATAAATTTTAATTATAGTTCAAGAATGAAATAAAACTATCACTTGTTTTTAAATGGAAAATTGAGATATTTAACATATTTACGAATACTCATTAAAAAGTTAAAATTTACCAAAAAAATAATTTTTATGAAATTTCTATTTTACAAATTAACTATTTCTTTCCCCAAACTATATAATTTGAAAGCAATTAACATGTTACCAAATTTTTCGAATTATCTACGTATATTTCGAATAGCATTCCATTCAGGTTTGAAACCTCCACATATTCCAATATATATATCCAGGTTTGAGACCTTTTTGCAAGTAGTTAATATTTCATGACCTTCAGACATCAAATAGGTCAAAACGCAAAATAATATTTCATAGTTTTAATCAATTAATCCAAGTCTTAGAAAAAGTTTTTAAACTCATTTCCTTTGTTACAAAAATTTCTGTTTCATTTTCTTTCATTTAAAAAAATTCACTATTTAAAAAAATTCACTCTTTAAAAAAGAATTCACTATAAAGTTGTATTTTATTTTATTCCTGTTTATCATTTTATTTTATTCCAGTTAGTTTACTTTTTAGGACTTGAATTATATGGAGGCAAACGTGCAACTTTTAAAATCGTTTGAGTGAAAATAAATGGCAATTACGATGCAATAAATAAAACCTCAAAAACCATCGAAAACACCAATTTTTGTGGTTTTCAGATTAGGATCGAGAGCTCATATTTCGGCTGATGTTTTCATGACCCTTGAATATTACAGAATATAACCAAAACATGACAGAAATTTCAACATAATTTCAAAATATTTGCAAGGCGATTTCCATGGGAAAATAATACGCTTGAAAATATTAATTCATTAAAAATATGATTTTCGAATTAATCTAAATAAAAAATTTTATTTCAACAAGACATTTTCTTATTGAATTGAATTGAATCTAGGGACAAGCTCCAAATAAAGACATGTTGTGTCAAACATTACGATTTTACATATTAAAAGGTTAAGAATGCACCATATTTTTATTTTCAGAAAACACATGAAATAAATAATGTGGTACAAAATCATTCAAAGCTGAATGATTATCTAAAAGTATCAATGAAATAAAAGTTTGTGAAATATTTCTAATGTAAGAAAATACTTACTAAATTTTTAAACGTATACGGATAAAAAAATTCTGGCAAAATTACCATATTTCATGATAATGACATCTGGTAAAAAAAGAAACCATAATTCTAGATTTTAAAACTAAAATATACAGTATTTAAGCAATTTATTTAGTAATACTTCCGTTCATATGATAACGGTTTCCCAGAAATTCTGGTTTTCAAAATTATAACTCCTATTACAACACATTTAATAAAAAATACAAAACTGAAAAGCATATTTAGAATAAATGGTTTTTGTGACATGCTCTAAAGATATCATTATAAAATTACCAAATTTTATCACATATTATAATACCATACTTTATTGTTAATTTTACCAAAATCATTAACAAAGCGCTTCGGTAAAAATTACCGAGCTGCTGCCGTAGAATCAGAAGCACGGTATATTTTACGATATTCTGGTAATTTTGATTATACTTTTTTTAGCTTATTATATAATAAAATCATAGAAATAGCATTTTAAACTTTTTTTTTTTTTAAATAAAAATCTTCTTTGTTCACCTTAAAACCTCCTTAGTAAACCACTTACAGGAATGAGTAGTTATCAAATTGTGAACATGTATAAAAAGTTAAAGACAAACTTACGACCTAAAAGCATGCGTAAACACGAAAGTGATAAGCAGGAGCCTTTTAGTATGGTTTCACCTGACTCATTTTAAAAGCATTTTAAGTACAATGCTCATATAATTAAAATGCGAAGAGAAGAACAATTAATCTGAATAACTCATAGTAGCGTTATTTTATACTCCACCGCGGAAAAACATTACCAGTGTCCTAATGCTTGGAAAGAATGAATAATTACTTCTTTTACACCCACTGCAGTTAAGTAACTACTTTTGCTTCAAAAGGTTCTTGCAGAAGGAGACATTTTTAACCAATCTCTGCAAGGAAAGTTTTGTCAACTACTAGACGCTTAAATGAACAATTTTATACACTCGGAAATGTCTTTTGTTTTCATTGAATATTTCTTTTTTTTTTATTTGAGATGCTTTTAGAAACTCTTATGAACAATGGGTAAAGCGCACAACAGACCATATTATGCATAAGACTCAGAAAGAAATTTTGATTTTTTTATTTGATAAAAAGAATTATTCTTTAATTGTTCATAAGGAGTTTAGTTAGTAAGGTGTAAGTTTTTAGTATAAGACCGAAAAAGGCTATATCGTGTTTAGCATTAAGACGATATTAAAAGTCAGGTCATAAAAGGATTTTAAATTGAATTAAACGATCACTTTAAATATTAAACTTATAAGTAATATGATAGTATATATAAATATATTTTAATTTAAAGATGTTACTAGAAATTCATACACGGAGAAACAAATTTACCATATAGTAAAAAAAATTTTTGCATCGAAGTATTTTCATTAAAAACAGAAATTAGAAATGGTACCAGTATTTAATTAGTAAAATAGCTAAAGATAATTTTATTATGATACACGATATTATGTAAAGAAGATTAAATTCTTTGATTTTCATTGTGATAAGGGAATAAATATTTATTTTCATATAAAGAACTATAATTGAATACAAATGGTTTATTGAAGATGTTATGAAATATTACATTTTAAAGATTATCTATTTGAAAAGTATAAACTATATAAAAATTGGAAAATAAAGTTTTCTAACCAGATGTTCCTTGTGAAGTTAAAAGGTTTGACTTTTAAACTTCACAAATTGATTAAAATAAGACAGGTACTATAGTGAATATTTAATTCCCATTTTGATGCAATATCTGACGTATTTTTTCATTTTTTGATTTTAAGATTTTCTTATTCTGAGAATGAATTTCAGAATATTCATACATTATAAATTATGAAAGAAGATGTGAATGTTGAAAATTTGTTGCTGCATCTGTCATGTTGTTAGATGAATAACAAATTCGGTACTTGAATCCTACTAGGTTGGTAAAATCCGAGTAAATCATGCAATGTTAAGATATTTAGTCAGTTATAAATTATTAGCTGGATATGGATATTGCTTATCAGTGATTTAATCATGATCTTTTTGGTACAGTTTCGTGTAGTCTCTTATCTCTAAAAGATTAGTTTAATCTCAAATAAATAGATGGCTCTATATTTTCTGTGTCATAAAATTAAAAATGTTTTCTGGGTGTAAGTGAGTTATTACAGAAGGGGCTTCAAATATAATTGCAGAATAAGAAAAATTCTTCTTTTTAGGAAATAAATAAGAGTATTTCTGACATTTCGCTCAAGAGCTGCAACAGCAGCACAACTCAAAAAAATCATGTTTTGAGATAAGTGGGTTTAAAGTTTTCATTGCTAAGGAAAATGCATAATAAATGCTTTAGTTTGCTTAAACGAAGATTACCTTCAAGTTGAATTATGAATTGTGCTAGTATTGCAGCTGAAAAGAATGTATAATTTCATATTTACATCTGTTCTTAGTCAAAAACGAGTGTTTTTTGATTTGTGCCACTATTGCAGTCCATGAGCGATTTAATGAAGCATTTGTGCATATTATATGCTTGATAAAAAAATCATAACATTATTTAATAATATAATAAAAAATAATGTAATATATTAAGAACTTTTATTAAATATAAAATATCATGTTGTAATAAAAAAAATAATTATACATATTACAAAATTGCGTTGATGAAAATTTGTATATTCTCTACATATCTAGCATCTGATTTCCATTCTTCATTTTAGAGATAAACGAGTTGAGCTCTTGATTCATCTAGCGTCATTTTAGTTAGTCGCCTAGCGTAGTTTATTTAGTTAACATCTTTTGTCTTTTTTGTATTAAGTGTAAAATATCATAACGTAATAAACAAATTTGATCTTGCATATTACAAAATTGAGTCTATTAAAATGTAAAAATATTCTCTACACATCCAGCACCCGATTTCTATTCTTTATTTCAGAGATAAACGAGTTGAGCTTTTGATTCATCTAGCGTCATTTTCATTTGCCTAGCGTAGTTTATTTAGCTAACATCTTTTTTTTTGTATTAAGTGTTAAATATCATAACGTAATAAAAAAAATTTGATTTCGCATATTACAAAATTGAGTCTATTAAAATGTAAAAATATTCTCTACACATCCAGCAGACGATTTCTATTCTTTATTTCAGAGATAAACGAGTTGAGCTTTTGATTCATCTAGCGTCATTTTTGTTACTCGCCTAGCGTAGTTTATTTAGCTAACATCTTTTTTTTTTGTATTAAGTGTAAAATATCATAACGTAATAAAAAAATTTGATTTCGCATATTACAAAATTGAGTCTATTAAAATGTAAAAATATTCTCTACACATCCAGCACCCGATTTCTATTCTTTATTTCAGAGATAAACGAGTTGAGCTTTTGATTCATCTAGCGTCATTTTTGTTAGTCGCCTAGCGTAGTTTATTTAGCTAACATCTTTTTTTTTGTATTAAGTGTAAAATATCATAACGTAATAAAAAAAATTTGATTTCGCATATTACAAAATTGAGTCTATTAAAATGTAAAAATATTCTCTACACATCCAGCACCCGATTTCTATTCTTTATTTTAGAGATAAACGAGTTGAGCACTTGATTCATCTAGCGTCATTTTTGTTAGTCGCCTAGCGTAGTTTATTTAGCTAACATCTTTTTTTTGTATTAAGTGTAAAATATCATAACGTAATAAAAAAATTTGATTTCGCATATTACAAAATTGAGTCTATTAAAATGTAAAAATATTCTCTACACATCCAGCACCCGATTTCTATTCTTTATTTCAGAGATAAACGAGTTGAGCACTTGATTCATCTAGCGTCATTCTTGTTAGTCGCCTAACGTAGTTTATTTAGCTAACATCTTTTTTCTTTTTTGGAGAGGGTGGAAACTACTGATTTCTTTGCAACTATCTCAAGAAAGAATAGAAGAAGGGAGAGAGAAAAAAAAAAGAAAGAGAGAAACGAAACAGGAAGAAAGAAGAAATCTTGTATGAAGGTGCCTCAAGTGTTAGAAAGAAACCAAAAAATAGTTTGGTCATTAGACCAAACAAATGGAACGAAAAGGAAGAGGCAGAAAAGAAACAGCAGAAATCAGAGTTCTTAAAAATAAAGATTTTCATCGCTTAACAAGAAAAGAAAGTTCAAAAACTCAGAAATACTAAAATGAGAAATTAAAGGTAGAAAAAAAGTGAAATCTATTTATAAGTTATTTTGGAATGTCCCAGAATTGTTTCAATTTTGCCAAATTAGCGTTGCCATGTACTTCACTAGGAAAGGCGTTCTTTTTTCTTGGAAAAACTATAAACGTATATTTTCATGCATTTAAATGCCTAACTGCAAATTATTTCCACACTTATTGTTGCAAAGCTATCTTTAAAGGAAATGCCACTTAAAATAAAATGCTACTGTTTCTTTATTAAAGCTTCTACTTAGTAAAATTTCTTAAAATATTACAAAGCTTAAATTTCTCCTTTCATTACACAGAAATTGAACAACAGCAAAAGTTTATAGTTTCATTATAAATTAGTTACAATAAAATACTCGAGTGGGCACTTTTAGTCAGTTGCTTATGGCCAATATAATCTAATTTGATTATCTAGATATTAAATTTCTTAAAGTTTGACTAGATTTCTAAACAATAACGTATCTGTATCGCATTTTAGCAAAGTATTGCTATGACCACGTAATAGTATTACTTGATATTTAATACTTAAGTTATTATTAACATTAACTAACGGTAATATTAGAATTAAAGAAGTTTCAGAAATCGTATATTATCAAGCGTATATAATCAAGTTATAACGTACATATTCAAAATTTCAGTTATTTCAATCTAATTTCCGTAATTTTTAATATTTATATGTCCTAACATTAAGAAAAATAATCATTGCGTACATCGTATAAATAACGAAACATAAAAAATCAATAACAAAGGCTTAAATAATCAATTTAATGATTTTTCCACATTAGGGGCCTTAACTTTTTAAAAAAGAAAGAAAAAGAATAAATAAGCTTATATACCCTTTAAACTTTAATGAAAGAAGTGTTATAAAAAATATTATAAAAGTGTGCCTAATAAAATTTTTGACAAGTTTTTCAAAATTGACCACACTAGTCCCCCTTTTCATGAATTCATTATTATTTAAAATGATATTATTCTTAAAGCAGTGATTCTAGAAGCTGATATAATAATAATATAAATGTCAGCGATTGCCTTCTTCATAGAATTTATAAAATGTCATAATTAGAGCTGTGTTTTTTTTTCCTAACTTAAGTTTCATTTATCAATAGCTTGTTTTTTGTAATACTTAGCAAGGAAATTTCATGAAGTATTAGTAGCTAACAGAACATGATGCAAAGTTTTGAAAGAACATAAGAAGTCATCTCATGGTATGCTGGAGACAATTTTGTTTCAACCCAATAACCCTCAAAAAGATCGATTGTATCGATTCAAAAGCATTCCATACGATAAAATAAAAAAATGGTGACTTTAAAAACGCATCTTCAATAATTATTTAGTGGGCAATCAATGAAGGGGAAGTTTCCGATGGTTTTCATTGATAAGGGAGTTAAAATTTGAAGTTTAAAACGAAGAGATTTGTGAGTAAATTCTTGTGCTCATAAAACTATGCACGAAAATGAATACTATTACTATCAGAGAGAAAGATAATACTTGTACGCATACTGAAAAGTATGTATAACATTGGTTCAGGACAATACAGATAATTTTCTATCAAAAGATAAATGACCTACCAGCTCCCCTCAATTCATTAGATTATTTTCGTAGTGTTGCAAGTTAAAGAAACTAAAGGATATTTAATGCACAAATTTGATCCAATTTCAGAGCGTTATAGAGTGAGAAAATAAAGAAATTTCTACGAATGCTGCCTGTGTTGTTTGTCTTTGCTTTGAGAAAAGACTAAAACTTGTAAAATAAATAAATTTAAGAAGGGAAAAAAAAGATGATTCATACTAAAAAAAAATGCTATGAGGATTTTGTACGTAATGATATTTCATTTGCAGTAAATTAAATAAAAAATAATTTGAATCAACTTTCGAAACATTTATGTTTGAAATTCTAAGCGAATATACAGAACACCATGCACAAGGTTTATACATAACCATCATCAAAATACTTATAATTAATGAAAAGTTATGGAACACCATGAACAAGGTTTATAGATAACCGTCATCAAAATACTTATAATTAATGAAAAGTTATCGGACACCATGAAAAAGTTTTACATCATTATTATTCGTATTTCTTTTCGTTCATATTTAACAAAATGTGTATTAAATTCCATTTATTTTTAAGAAGGAAACTTTTCTTCAGTAACTAAACGTATTAAGAAAATTCTTATAAATTTCAAGAAAATATTGAAAAAATTTATTTAATTTCAAGTTCATATTATTAGTTAGCTGACAAGAAGATGTTTTAAAAAGGAAGAAAGGCAAAAAAGGAACCCTGAAGGAAAAGCAGAACCTGACAGCATTGTCAATTCCCCAGCTTCTTCAAACCACCGTTAATTTATTCGAATCCACTGATTCTTCGATTTCCGTTCGAAAGAAACCACCATCTCTTCCATTCGAATACCCAACTCTCTCTCTCTCTCTCTCTCTCAACTTCGCAGAACCGAGAAGAACAAAAGAAGTTCATCCGCTTTTTCTTGAACCTTCTCTCGAGTATTGCTTTCCTTCTGAAGAGAAGAAAAACAGAAGAATTTTTTCTCTTATTCTTTCATTCCTTCTTTTTTTAAGTTAATCTTGGAGCCGGAATTCCGATTTTAATTTCAGTTATCCATTATCGTCAGGAAATTGATCTCAAAACGCACGCTTTCTCCCTTTTTTTTCTTCCCCTTTCTATTCCCTTCTTTATTTTTCTAAATAAAACAAAAAATCCCTAAAACTATTTCTTAAGTAGGAGTTTGGAGTGTGAATTTCACATATCTGTGGGTACGAAACAATTGAGTATTAAATAATATATTTTGAAACAGGACCTAAAAAGTTTAAACACTGTATATAAGAAAAAATAAAACAAAGCATGCGATAATGGTTAAGGCTTTAGCAAGCGTTGTATTTAATTTTGAATTTGAGAATTAATTTAATAAGAGTAGATTTTAATTGAGATTCGTTATTAAGTTGATGTTTTCTTTATAGATAGTTGAAAGCATTTTATTTTTAGTAAGTTTCTTAAGGTTGTTTTTTGAAGGCTCCGTCATAATTTGAAACGATGCTTTTTTGCGAATAATATGCTACTTTTATAATTGCTGTGAGTTTGCAACTGTTAAGTCAAGTTCTGCTTATCTAAAGCCAGAGCTGTCTACGCTTATTTTGAAAATGACACAAAACGTCAAGATGGAGAAAAGCCACAATTTTATGAAAATGAAAAGCGGTTGTAGTCTAATTTTTTAATATTTAAAAACTTACTCCAATGCTGCATTACTTGGGCTCATAAAAATTTGCAGAAACTGAGAATAAAGTAGTAAGTTTGAAAATTTTCCTCTAGGGGGAAAATGTCGCCAAATTAAGAGATTTTTAAAGAATTTATAAATTTTTTAAATTTTTAAGTTATTTTTCTGTTTTAAAGCCCAGATGATTGTTCACGTCAAAATTATACATATAGTTTAAAATCATCACATTGCTTCAAGTGTAAAGGACTTAAACTATGGATTTTTTTTATTTTCCTTGGAGACAGAGCTTCAAAAAACAGCGTTAAGATAAAGTTGTTGTATATTCACTCCTGTTAATGATTACAACACCATAAGAATAATGCAAAATCAGTCCAATGAAATGCAAATGAAGGTAAGATATGCAAATGATTCGAATTACAGCACAATTGCGCATGTTTATTTGTACAATTATCAATGAACATTAATTTCTGACAATTCTTTCACAGTGTTGTAATTAAAAAAAAAAATGTTAGTGTATAAGTTGATGAAGAGTGCGCAAAGATCCCATCTTAATGATTCGAGGAACTAAACTTACATACATTATTTTAGGGCATGAGATTTCAGTTCTAAAGTGCTAGTCAAACTAAAATTTTGCAACCTCAAAACTTCAGAAAAAATATGGTAGTTTGATTTGAAACACAGTATTTTAAAAAAACAAAACTCATTTGCCAGCCTTAAATATTTGATCTCCAATAGCGAGTGGAAAATTTTC
Source organism: Parasteatoda tepidariorum (assembly GCF_982258835.1). NCBI lineage: Eukaryota > Metazoa > Arthropoda > Arachnida > Araneae > Theridiidae > Parasteatoda > Parasteatoda tepidariorum. The sequence goes on from NC_141765.1 coordinate 38,010,791, forward strand.
GCCTTGCATTAATTATTGCAGATGATAATTTAAGTCACGAAATCAAACAGAAAAACGCACTTTCTCTAAAAAAACATTAATTTTTCTTCGTGGATTTAGATTCTTGAACCTCAAAATATACTTCAAAATAACCACCTCAAAATAATAATGAGCCTCAAAATAACTACTATCTGGAAAATATGGTCTTCATAGTTTAGGCTATAAAAGAGTCGAAAGATTAAGATTCTTAATAATAATTTCACATTTTCCGCACTGAATAGCTTAATTTTAGTCGTATTTCTAAAGTTTTATTTATTAAGAACTATTTGAACGATTCTGATTAAATTTCAACAGGTTTTATAACTTAATTACATAGTTAAATACATTAAAGAAATTTTAATACTAAGTAATTCAAAATTTCTGAAGTAAATTTTTGTCCATATGAGGTTTACAAAAGACGATTATAACGAATACGAGTTCTAAAACTGAGTACAACAATTATACGATTATCTTAAATAGTTTCAAAAATATTATGAAAAATGAAACAATTTATTTTAACAAAAAAAGAGGCGAAACTTTGATTACTGTCTTGCCTAAACTACTGGGACTTCGTTTAACAGATTAATAATGTTTCGTGGGTCAAGAACCCTTATCTTTAGGGGCCTGTTTATTGGGAGAAAGAACGTTCTTGTTTCGAATTTTGTGACTTAAAATATCATTTTCTTGAATATTTTAGCACAGTTATGGCTAGTCCCTTAAGTTAAGATTGCACCGTAAAATGTGAAAATCCAATCATTAGATCTTAAGTTACTAAGGTAATCGGTTTTAAATTTTGTGCATTGAATATTAGAATTGCGTAGCGCGAAATAAAATATATTAACGAAAATAATAAGATGCATAATAAAACGTGATATTTAGGGGCGATCTCATATTTTAGGCCAGCACTTGGCGTATCAAATTAATAAATATATTTATCAAAATATATTTTGCAAATATTTATGTATGCCAGAAATCAAATGAAAGTATCATATGAAATGACATATAAATAATTTTATTCACATTAAAAAAAAAACTGCTTAAAATTATTAATGGTAATTGTCGCAGAATCCCTCCCAGACGTTTTGCAAAATAATGTGGTAGACCAAAATCTATGATGTATTCAACTTTATTGAGTGTGTAAATAATTCATGTTATTTAAACAAATAATTCAATGGCAAAAGTACAGCTTTATAAGCCTATTAATTCTCAATTCTTCGAAAAAATTACTCTATATTTGATTTTAAAAATTCCTCAGTTGGAGTTTGTCAAAAACTAGTAATTATATTTCAAATTATCTCAACACGTTATTTAACTTACGGTTGGTTACAGAAAATGAAATATTGCATCCTAGTAGGTTTCGTACTGCATAAAACTTACCACAATTCTAGCGAAATATGTTAATATATGTGAAATATTTCTTGCTTATCTTCACAATATGCTAAACATAAAAAGCACATTTAATTAAGTCCTGCAAGTTTCTCTTGACTTTTTATTTATTTCCAGCAAGCAGAAAACGCAAATTTTTTTTATAAGAAAATAATAAACTGTACTTTTTATTTTCATGTATTTCAAATGAAAAATGTTAGTTATTTCATCTTCCCAAACCAGGCTAAGTATTAAATTTCGAAGGAATAAAATTTCTACTATAGCTAAATGTAAAGTTAAGAAACAAATCTATAGCTACCGTATTTAATTTTAACAGATTAAACACAAGTCTCCATATTTTAAGCAAGGGTGACAAGTCTCTTCCACAGTAAATTGTGGAAAAAACTACGTAAGAAGAAATAGGGTTTCTTCCAACCCAAGAGGGAGAAATGTAAGAAACTTTTTAAAAAGAAATAACAAATATTAAATTACTTTAATCCGTATATAAATTTTAAATCAGTGAAAATTAAAAAGCTATTATTAGAAAAAAAATATTGAATTTCTTTAGAAATTTAAATAATTGTTTGTAGTTCCTAAAAGGCATTGAAAAACTTAATTTTGCAACTATATAAAAAATATTTAAATATTAGAATTAAATATTATAATTAAATTTTATCAATACTACCAGGACTTTTGTCCGTAAAACTGATTATTAGTACTTTAAAAAAAATCAATTTAATTTGATACGCACTTTTATAAATATAAATTTAGAGTATTAAAAATTTGAGTTTATTGTTTAACATTCAAGAAGGTGGAATATTAGCTACCGCAGGTTTTTTCTACGTGATTATTGAGCTACGTCCGTTAAAATCCGTATTTTGGCCAGTCCAAAATAAAATAAATAATTACGCGAAGATTTAAAATATTGCATCCTTATTAAAAAATTTCAATCATTATCTAAAAAGCGGTTTACCATTTTTGCTATATACCACATGAATAAATCAGAATCGCGTGACTTAATTTTATCCACCCAAAAAATAAATGCTATTTCAACAACCGAGTAACTTTTCCAAAAAACCTTGGATATTATTTTGTAATGTAATGAAAACTAATTTAGATACATATTCCGTCCAACTCACTCTTTTCTTTTTTTTATGATTTTTTTTCAAGCAAAATGAATCCGTGTGCCAAAATGGAAACTTTCCAAGGCATCTAAAATTATAGCAAAATGGATGACTACCGGTCCTCGGCAAAGAAATAGAAACACTTCAACAAGGCAAATAATGTGATATTTCTTCAGAAGAAAAGAAAATACTAACTTTCAAAGCACCCGATTATGTCAAAATAAAATCTAATACAGAGACTCTTAACATATTTTTTGTCTAATTAATTTCTTTTTGTCAGCTTTATTAAAGACAATTTCTACTTCCTCTTTCTTTGCTCGTCTTTTCTTTAGTACGTACATCATTGCACCAATTTCTAGGCAGCCTCTATTAATAAGATTTAGTTGGACAAAAGAACCGCTGAGAGATACTATTAAAATAACAGTAATAACCTATTGTCCACTTGTAATTATTTCTTTAAGAAACTTTAGAACGACGTCTCTAGCGATGATGGCAATCCAACAATTATGGCACTATTTCGTTTCTAAATATTCCAGTTTGAATTGTAAAAATTACAGTAGCATTATGTTTAGCTTTTGTATTATAATAACATTTACATGTCCGGCATACAGCATGGCGTCATAGAATTTTTGCCATGCAGGCAAAATACACTATCTATTCACGGGCTGTGCATATAAATCTATTTTCATGGTGTTGAATTATTTCTTTAAGAAACTTTAGAACGACGTCTCTAATGATGATGGCAAATCCAACAATTATGGCACTATTTCGTTTCTAAAAATTCCAGTTTGAATTTTAAAAATTACAGTAGCATTATGTTTAACTTCTGAATTATAATAATATTTACATCCCCGGCATACAGCATGGCGTCATAGAATTTTTGCCATGCAGGCAAAATACAAATATCTATTCACGGGATGTGCATTTAAATCTCTTTTCATGGTGTTTCTAATCAAAACAAAATAATCTGCTATTGCATCGCTACATGTAGGATGTAGTATTTTTATTTGTGCTATAAAATAGAGATTTGTGGTGTAAAAATATAGATATTTGTTCAGTGGTATTCACATTTATGTTATAATGTATACTTCTGAAAAGTGAAATTAACATTTCGTACAAATTGATAATTATGCAACTAAATTTGTCAAAATTCACTTTAAAAATGTTAGATTATTAGAAATAAAGTATAACTTTCTACATCCTAAAGTATAAGTTTCTACTTTTTAATCCCTTTTTCTGTCATAAAGAAAATTGCATGTGGTTGGTAAAATGTGCAATTTAAAGTAACTTTATCAACATTTTGATGAATAGATTTTCAAGTTCGTAAAATTTTATTTCAGTTTATGTCCAGCATGATTAAAAACTAGATACATTTTGACATGCTTTTCATGAGCCGAGTTTTACTAAAAAGGGAATCAAAGACATGGATTTAGTTATATCTAGTGAAACATAAAAACTTTACTCTATGCTTGAACTGAAAAAGAAGAAGGATTTATGATGTTTATCTTATGAAGGTAAACGGTTAGAGGATTTTTTAAAGTTAATCAACAAAATTATTATATTATAGTTGATGTGATATGCAAACGCTCTTTCTAACTAAATGTTAATAAGGATAAATGTATTTATTTTGGTAGAAATTGTTTAGAAGCATGTAAATACATTTTCTGTTGCAGTTTGTTTTCTTTCAAAATGCTTGAAAAATTATTTACAATATTACGCAAATTTCTTTTCTGATACATAACGTAATGATAGTTTTGGCAAAAGAGCAACAAAACATTTTTTCAAAAAAGGATGTTGAACACCACTAATAACACTTTTACCGAAATATGGAACTCGGTTTACCCAGATTCAGTGCACTCTAACGGATACACTGAATGAGGAAGTAATGCGAAAAGAAAATCCTCTTTATTAATAAAATTCAGTTCCCGTTTACTTAGCTTTTTCATTGAGAAAAAAAAATTCCTTTGCTAAAAATATTTTTTTCAGAAAAATTAAAGATAGAAATCAGATTTTATTTCTTGGGACATACATAACAGTTATTTCAACAATGAAATAGATAATTGCAATTAACCAATATATAACAGAGAAAAAAGAAAATGGTTTTTCTGTTTACGAAATTAAATAAAAAATCTAAGAACATGAAACGACGAAATGTAATGGTTTAAAAAAAAAACACTTGTCCCAATATTGTATTCTTTCAATTAAATACTAAAAGAAATACTTTGATTTTAAAGTTTACTTCTGAAACAAAGAACTAACTTTTTTTTAAACATTTTCTTCAATAGCTTCACTTTTCGATTCAGGTTTCCAAATTGTACTTACAATCTAAATCTCAATAGTCTATGTTGGGGAAAATATTAACTGCAATTGTGTAAAAATTCCTCGAATTGTCAGTAACAGATGGCACTAAAGAATCCCTGTTGGTAGGGAAAACTAATTGGATAGTTCCCTATTTGTCTCTTAGAAACAGCCAAAAAGGAAAGATTCCTTTCGAATTGAAATGGGCACATTAATTAAGTGTTTTATTTGGCATACACTGTTGAATTGTTTTATTTCGTTTAAATTTAAGTTTACTTTTCCCATCAATGAATGGATGGAAAAATGTTAAGACACAAAATGCTTAATTTTTACGAAAAAGCTAAACACTTATATCCCCTAATAAATCGATTATTCTAAGGTATTAAAATTAAGACTCTGAAGTACTGTTTATAAAGATATTCGTTATATCTTAAACAAAAACTCCCTGTAAGTGAAAATTGTATTATTACAAATCCTATTTAAAAAGGTCGAATACGTTTTGAAAAATAATAAGAGCAATCGTGCAAATTATTGTATAATTACTCGGAGAAAAAATTCTGATATAAATACCATACTGTCTTATAATGATATTTCATATAAAAAACATAATTCTGATCAATAAAACCAAAATATATTGTATTTAAACCATTTATTTTGTAATTTTTCCGTTCATATGGTAGCATGTTAACGGACATTCTAGTTTTCAAAATTTAGTCCTTATTATCAAACATTTAGTAAATAATACAAAACTGAAAAGTATATTTAACCGAATAAATGGTTTTTATGCCATGATCTAAAGGTATGGTGATAAAATTACTAAATTTTGCCACATTTACCAACTTTATCACGTACTTTAAAACCGTGTTTCATTTTTAATTTCACCAAAACCATTCTGTAAAAATAACAGAACTTTTTGGCGTTAGAAACATGGCCAATTTTACCATATTCTGATAGTTATGGCCATACTATTTTTTTCTCAATGTGCTGAAATTAAGCCAAATTTTTATTCGAACTTAAATGACTATGGTAAGTAACCATGCAACAGCTCTTATTTAATGATCGATGAATTAATTGAAAATGTTAATACACAAATGCATAATTTTTTACAATAGCTAAACACTTGATGCTCAATTAACTCATTTACTCTCAGATACTTAAGATTTAGTATTATTTATGTAGTAATTTGTTCTATATCATTAGGAAAAGCATTTGAGGCAGATAATTGTACAACTAAAAATATATTCCTAGTTAAACAAGTCAAATACGCTCTAATAATAATGTAGGCAATGACACAAATTGATGCATAGAATTTTATTACTTTAAAATGCGTATTGAAACATCTACAATTATAGTAAATAACTATGATAGAGCTAATTTAATGACCATAGTATTAAATGTAATGAAATGATTTGAATTGAATATGGGGTTTAATAGCAGTTGTTCCAAATGGAGTCCCCTATCCCAAGCAAACGATTGAATCATTAAATTAGTGGTTTCGATCCATTATCGGGATTCGCCGGTAGCCGAGTTTAAAAACGTCAGTTGTCTAAAATTTTCTCAACCAAGATAAAAAATTGGTTTCACATCAGTCAATATGTTAAAAATAAAGCAAAAATATATATATTTATTCAGATTCGATAAATAAAGGGATGATCAAGCGTTGTTGATATTAAAAAATAGTTATTGTGAAGCTAAATTGATAAATAAATACTTTTGATTATACCAAGCTAAATTAGCTAATGACTTCCTTGCATTTATATTGAAGAAGTTATAATTTGTCAATAAATCATAAATTATATTATTTGATAAATGCACTTAACTTTAGTAGTTGCTTTTGCGTAAACAGATATTGACACGTAGCATCAGCAGTTATTAACATAACTTAAAAGAGCTGTCAGCGAGATAACAAAATTTGTTTTTGAATATGTATTTATTGCTTACAAAGAGAGAAAAAAAGTGTGTTGGATGTTCGCAAACATAGTTTTTAAGGTTATTAGAAAACTATTATGAACGAAAACTCGCTAATTAACAATTGGAATTCGAACAACAAAAATAAAAAAAGTTGACCAGCTACAAAAACATTTGTAACAGTAGCATTCAATAAAATAAAATTTGGATTTTATAAACAATTCTTTCTCTTTTTTTCAACTTTTCGATGTTGCCCCAATAAAGTATCAAATATTTTGTCACAAAGTAGTAAAAAAGAAAAAAAAACGTAAAGTACTTTAAAAAAAACGAAAAAAAAAAAAGAAAACGATTTTTAAGGCAGCATTTTGAGAAGAGAGTACAGGGTATTTTTAGTCGTTCTTTAGAAAGTGCCAAAGGAGGGAAGAAGTTTTAAATGTTACGCAAATGGATTACTGCAATCAACTGATCCAATGCTTTTGCAAGGTTGCTTTTTAAATTTTCTTAGTTTTTTTCCCCTTTTTAAGGCACCGCGCGGTCTTTTTTTTCCCTACACTCGATCGCTTTTAATTATGAGAGTAAGACTTTTTTTTAAAATAAACTCCACTAAACCTTCCATAAAATTCTTCTTCGAAGATTGAGATAAGTTTAAAAAAAAATGAAGAGTGCCTTATTCTTTTCGTCGTCTTAATCCTTAATTCACTGGCATTTGACACGAGGATTCGCACTTTGAGACTATCACTGAGTAGAGTTACGTTAATCCATAGCTTTTATGATTTTTTTTTGAATATTTTTTACGCTTTAAGATATCTTTCCGGGTCATTTTTTTTCGCTTTAGCAGCTAGATCACTTATTAGAATCATTCCTCGTTAGCTTCGAACCCCCCAAAGAAAAGTTAAAAAAGAACGAAGTTTTTTTTGAGCGTATTTGTTCGTTCGATTATTTTTTTTTTACTCGTTATTTGTAAACTCCATCCACAATTTACCCATCCCAACTGTATTTTAATTTTTTTGTTATTACTTTTATTGAAATGTATTTCCTCATCTTTTTTCAAAAACGTTGCTGTAGTAATAAACACTCCTACAGTTAACACCCTCTACTTTTTTGAACTTAGTTTGCAAACCCTAAAAATGAGTTGCTTTGAGAATCGATGAGAAAGTACTCCGGAAAGAAGAAAAAAGATAGAAAATGAGAAGAGAGAAAAAAAAAAAAAAAAAAAAAAGAAAACAGAACTTGAGAGATAATTTATTGCGCAAGAATCCAACAACAATTCCGGGACGTCGGTCGTTTGCGTTTCTTCGTTTCTTCTCTCCCATCAACGTTGATCAATTGCGTTTAATTCTTTCAACGCTTATGGCCTCTCCTAACTGCTCAATTCAGTTTACAAAATACAATGCAGTAAAATGCTCCGAAACAAAGTGAATTTAATTTCAACTGTATCAAATTTTTCCCACCAAGGTTTTCTAACTATAAATCAATCCAACACGAAACTGAATTTATAAACTGTTGACATTTTCAATTCATGAACGTTAAACAACGAAAATAATATTATACTTATATGTCTATAAATAATGATCAACGCACTAGTGAAACTAGCTTAATTTTTTGTAAAGTAATCTAACATACATTATTTTTTTAGATCAATAAGGTGATAAAAATAGTATATTAAGTGTCATATAAATGAAGATTATAAATTAGAAACTTGTAAGTATAAAATTGTAATTGAAGTAGATCATGTTTGTAAAGAAAAACGGTGATTGTCAGTCTCTTATGTCTATGTAATTTTTTGCTTTGTTTTTATAAGTGCCAAGGGGGGGGGCTTCACTGGTTCCCTTGGCCTCACGTGTACCGGTTGGACAATGCGCCTCCTTTCCTGGGGGCTCTGTCACGGAGAAAAAAAATTAAAAAAGAAAGAAAAGACATAAAAATGTACTTGATCTAAGTATTAGTGGTTATAAAAAAAAGAATTAACATAGTAAATCAGCAATTACTGTGCACTAGCAAATTCTTTTCTTTCATCTTACAGCTAATCTTTTTTTCCTACTTCTAATTTCATTTAATAATAGATAAAAGTTAAGTTCTAATCTCAACGAAAGTTTACAAAATTCGAGCAAATTACAAAATCGTTTTACGAAATCCGGAGAAGTATTATGTATAATAATTGCAAGAAGTTGTATAAAATTCTGACACGAAAAGAAGATTTGTTTTTAAAATTGCAAGAATACGAGATGAATTGATAAGTGTTTATTTAATTGAATTTATTGTTGTGCATTTACTAATTGTACTTAGCTATTTTATAAGATGATTTATATTTTCCTAATTTTTTCCTTATCAAAATCTTTATAGAATAGTTAAGATGGCGTTTTTCTTCCGCCTTCTAGGATTGTCAACAACAAAAAACATTAAATCTCTTAACGAAAGTTATAGACCGCAATAAATTGCGCGTAACACCGGCAAAATAAGCCTCTAATAAAACAGATACTCCTGGATCTGGCATATAGGGATCATATATCCGGGGAAAAAAGAATATAAACAACTTAGAAGAACTCTAGAAAAGAATGAAAGATAAAAATGAGCTGAAAATCGAAGACTTAGAAAAGGAGTTGGATAGGTATATCTAAGAATTCTTCTCAAAAGATGAAGAACAAGTGTTCAGAGTTTGTCCTACTGAAGAATTACAAAAATTTTGAAAGAAAAGATATTAATAACTGAATTAAGAAACTATGGTAAGATTTTTTTTTGTTTATTTTAAAAATTGCAATAAACAATTATAATTTTGTTTTACAAGATTGTTTGAAAAATAATATTAGTAATTTTTTGAACAATTTCATTATATTTACCACAAATAATTCAAAATTTGCATCAAAAGAAAATACAATGGTATTTCAAATTTAATCGTTGCAATCAAAATATTGAGATGGGAAAATGAGTTTTTACAAACGTGGTTGGGAAAATGATGATCTCTAATGAAAAAGTAGAATAAATATCTTTAATCTATCTTAAGTTAACAACAACAGGATTAAAGTCTCACGTTTAACCATAAAGTATATTTTTTAAATACAGATTGTACATTAAAAAATCCTCAAGCAGCAGCTGAAGCAAGAAGTTATGCACAGAAGTCAGAACACATCATCAAAATGGATGCTTGTTTAATGTGTGCACTGAACGGTAACTAAATACGACCACTTGGCGATTTCCTGCAAATAAACAATTATGTCACAATGTTAACACTAGGGGCCAGTACTAGGATAACCTTTTGGAACCTTTATTTCGTGTGTATGATAGAAAGATATCATATCCAAACATCGTTGTTCACCAAGTACATTCCAGAATATTATAATAAAGAGGAACTCTAGAATACCAATGAGAAGAGGTACCTTAAACAGGATAATACAATCTGCTGCACTGCTGGCATTGTAAAGGATTGACTAGCATATGATAGAAATTTTACATTTAGCTAGTCGCCACAATCTCCAGATCTCAACTCTAATAAGTGTTGAAAAACTATTCGCAATAAAGATCCGCATGGTACTAGTTTTTGGAAGAACTTACCACAAACGCCCTATTGGGATCTCTTATCAACATAATCCAAAAAGAACCCAAAACAGCAGTAAAATAACAAATGGGGTCAATAGGGGACTGCCTGAATAAAGTAGCTGCTCAGTTTAATATATGGTATCTATATTTACTTTACATACAAAGCTATTTCAGTTCATTTTTTACGAGCTTATAAAAGATTAGTAACGTAGGAAAATAAGTAGGTTGATTTAAAAAAATCGTACCTTTTACTATATATGAAAAACTAGATATGGTCTGGCAACTTTTAATTTATTTTAAATGAAACGGAAAAAGATAGAAAAAAAGTTCAAATATATTTTAAAAGCTATCAAGAGTATACAGACTGATACTGATATATTATTGTCCACAAATAAATTTAATAGATATATGGCAATGGTAAAATTGAAATTGAAAATTCACGCGAAATATGACATTTGATAATAAAAAGAATATGAATACTGTCTAGATAAACATGGAAATAGTTTAAAATATAATTAAATAGCTAAATTTTTCAGGAAAGATTCCATTAAATTTTGTTAAAAGCAACAAAACTAATCCTCTAAACAATGTCATTAAATGAAAGTGTCTAAGACTTGAATAGAATCTATGTTACTTTTCACGCCAAGAAACAATATTAGAAAAAGTAGAATAGAAATAATGAAACTTGCAATTTGGCAATTGGTATGGCAGAAGAATAAAACACTTTTGAACTTAATGCAAACATCAAGGTTAAAATAATTAGCAGAAATTATAATCATTATCAAAAGGTGTTTCATATTTATTTTTACAACCTGACAAGCTAGAAATTATAATATATTTAGATAAAAAAAAACTAAAAGAAGAGGATAACTTAAATTATTAAATTGTATTCTTCGTTTAAGACTATGTTGGCTAAAAATGGTTTCAATTTTATGAAACATTAGAAACGATTTAGGATAAATATAGTAAAATGTTTCGATCCTTATTTCTTGCACTCTCTCTGTAGATAAGGGCAGATATTCAAATCGAAAATTTGTCCTAAAAGAACAAATTCGAAGCAAAATACGTTCTAAAAGAACAATTCGAGGTAAGTTTTTATTCGCAATTTCGCTCAACCGATATTATTCGAAACTGTTTTGAATAAAATGACAAAAATAAAGAAGGCTAGCTTCTGTATAAAAACAAATGCTTCGAAAACCATTCAAGCTCGATGCCTTCTTACACTTTGTGGTCGAAATCCTCTAGGAAGAAAAAGAAAATGCTGAAGATACAAGTAAAAAATGAATCAAGAGAAAATGTCACAAACGAAAAAAATTTCTGATATAAGCCACATACCTTGATTTATTTTAAAAGAGAACATTCGCCAAGAAAGCTACAAAAGATTACGTAAGAAAACCAGGAGACATTTTCCGAAATCCATCACTACCAAAGTAGGTAATCTGGACTTACCGAAAAAGATATAGTGAATACTTAACTTTACAATGGATACGAATTATTTGTTTTGTTTCCCAAGAAAATTCCTTTAAAAAATTCTTACGTATTTTTCTCCCAATTCTTTAGGTTTTTGTAAACGCAAAAAATTTAGAACTGGATAAATTCAAGAGTGGAAATACTACAATGTAACAAGTTTGGTGGTTTCATTAAGTCGCCAGAGTTGCAGTTTTTTTACGACTCCAGGGGGAAATCAGGATATAGTAGTATACGATAGTATATGCCTGTTGAAACTTAATCTAGCTAATTTCTAAGATTACGCTAACTTTTCACAAAATAAAAGTGATTGGCTAACTTGGGTTGAGTTATCCAGAATCTATCTCGTTGTATTTATGCAAAGGTTAAAACTAGAGAAACTTTAAATTTCTTTGCAAAGTTTCCGAATCAATTTGCACATTTTATGCTGTCTGATAAATTAATTAGATATCTTATATATATATAAAATTTAGTTTTTGTTTAAAACTGCAAAGCATGTTTGGTTTACTCAGCAGTTTGGTGGTCTCAGCAATTAATGTTTATTTAGCTAACATGGCAAATAAGCTTTCGCAAGTAATAACTAATAAGTGAAGTTTAATATTTTAAAGCAATATATTGTTAGTAAAATATTGATTCCATTTTATAATGATATACGGTAAAATTAGGGGACATTGTGCCACTCACATTTTTTTAGAGTTAAACGACATTGAGTGATAGCACAAACTAAGATGATAATTTTAAAACTTTTTTGCCAACCACAAAAACAATATTAAATTGGGAAACACATGCCGTTTTTATTATTATTGATACGTATTGATCTATCGAAATTGTCATTTATGTTGTACATGCTCCCTGCACCAATCATTATCATATCTCATCTAAGGTTTATGGTATTAATATCAAAAAGGTGAGTTTATATTCAGATTCCGAGTATTATGAAAGTGCATATTTATAAATAGAAACGCCAATGCGTTTTTGATTATTTTACATATAATGCTAACCAAGTCTTTCTCATGGCACTTTGGATGTTGACTTTCTGCTATTTTCGATTAAGTATTGATCATAAGCAGTAATCATGACTGTTAAGAAAAATTGATGTGGGTATTGTTTGTTCTGATATCAATAAACCGGTGGAAGAGGTAAATGAAGCTGCCAGAGCAGATGATGAAACTCTAGGAACTAATTTTGTATGTGATATGTTGTTCATTGGAAAGCTATAGTCTAGGTGGATGCCTGAGAATGTTAATAAAAGAGTATCTGCTAGGGTCAAAAAAGATCATTTTACTGGATATGGTAGGATTGACAGAAGTAGTTTGGCTCAAGAAAAATTAAATAAAATAGATCCCTTTTCAAGCAAAATTTTTAAAATTTGATTTGAATTTAATTTGATTTTAATGTTTTATTATAAATAATAACATACTTGATAAAATACTAACAGAAATAACATATTATTATTTATTAAAAAATTATATTATTACTTATTTAAAATAGTTTTAATGAATTTATTACTTTCATTTCTAATTTTGTGCCTTAACCCAAAAATTTAAATTTTAGACAGTTAAAATTAAAGTTTTTTGAGGTATTTTTAAAACTTTGTGCTTATATTATATAGCACGAACGCTTAATGAGGGCTAGAATTAAATTTCATTCGATTTTATGGTGACAAATAAAGTGGTACAAAGTCATGTAATGAAAGGTGGAGGCTTAGTGAAAAAGGATTGTGAAGATATATTTTGCAAAATATTCAGAACTGTGAGTTACAGCTTTAAAAAAAATATGCTAAATAAATAAAAATCTCATAAAATGTAATAAAACAACCTCATGGCCATAACTACCAGAATTCTTTAATAATATATATAAAGATTCTATTTCAGCAATTATTACAAATTTTATTTTAAATATATAATTTAATGCTTTATCTATTCTGTATAATTAATTTCTGAAACACTTTTCTTTGTAACAAGAATTTATTTTAAATGAACGAAAGGCTCATTCCTGGACAAAAAAAATGTAATTCCGATTATTAGTAGAGATTATAAGATAATAGCAATAAAATCATGGATAGTGATTTTATTCTTATTGTTGATGTTTCTGTATTAGTTGCAAATTAGTTTAACTCAATTTTTAGAGCCACACTTTTCAAGTAAAGATTATAAGAACTCGACTTAATGGATATACTTCACAAAAAGCCTGTTGCGTTAAATACTAAATAAAACACTAAATGCAATTTTTGCTTAATGATTTGAAATAAAGTTCGAAAAACTGAAAATGTTTAATTTACGTACAGATATTGTTTGATATCATATTGATAATTAAAATAACTCATTATTTTATATACCTTAGATCTATGAACACAAATTTAAAACTATAAGCTATATCTAAAGAATTTATTTTGCATACCGAAAAAGAGATACGATCTCGGAAATTATTGTTTAAAAAAAAATTCTATAATGAAGTAAGTTCATGGGTCAAAAAAATAAGACACCCGAGGAGAAATCATGAAAAGCATAATTAAATATCAAGTAAATCCTCTTATGGATTTGAAAACCACCTGGATTCATCTAAAAAGGGAACTCAATAGGTTTAGCTCGAACATCCCATTCAACTTAAACCAATCGTTGAGGAATTTTTGCTGGCACATATACACTGAATTGTGGATATGCTAATTTAATCATTTTAGCAACTATTTTAACAAATTCTACAGATGTTATATGAGGTTCAATTTTGACGATTTTTTAGGTTAATCAAAATGTGATACGGTGTTTAAGTGTTCATAAAGACAGTTTCATATTTCTCCAGCACAATGGACATAGCTGTGGTTGCCTTAAATATAGGATGGGAATCATAAAGCTATAGACTGAAAATTCACACATCATCATCCAGAATGTTAAAATAAACACGCTGGTTCATGTTAACGGTCACCTCAGTGAGTGGGGCCAATCCATATTCAGAGAAGCACTCCAAAAACATCACAGTTCTACAGCTTGTCATGATTTTGTTAGAGATGACAAAGTTTTTGCCCATTAAGCTTATTTCTGATTCAGAAGCAACTGAATCATGAATAATGACGTTTCGAAAAAAATATACTTTAAATCCCACCAAAAAGGAAACATTTTAGTAAACATGGAATATAATAACTATGTGTACTATATAATCCCACCTCACAGCTTTTCATGATTTCTTTAGAGATGACTAATTTTGCCTGTTAAGCTTATTTTCTATGCAGAAGCAACTAAATCGTGTACAATGATGTTTAACAAAAAAGATACTTCACTTCCCATTAAAAAGCAGACATTTTTGTAAACTTGGAGTAAACTTATGTATGCAATATAATAAATTCTCCATTAAATTTAATATTTAATTGATCTAAGCAAAACAATAAGAAATTGGTCAGAAAAATATTTCTAAAACTATTGTATACATTGTTTCAAGGAAAATAAACGTTTCGCTTGTTTTTATTTATTTCAATACTTTCAGTTCACAAAAATTGCTTGAAATTCAATAAAATAAAATCAATAAAACACCAAGAGCACATTTTCGCATTTAATTTCCCTTTACATCCGAAAATCAACTTTATTTCACACTCACCGAAAAATGCCGCAACTTAGATAGGAAAAAAAAACTTTATTCAAACAATAGAAAACGTTGTAAAAACATTATGGTTGCTATAAAGAAAACTCTTCTCTATCCAGAGGACAAAGAAGAAACGGAAAGAAAATTTAATTTTGAAATTCAATGAACATTCTAGAACTTCTTTCTAAGAAATTCTCTTACACGTTGAATATTCTGGTCTATTGCCTTTTTTGTCGAACATGTAAAACATTCTAAAAATTGCTTTTTCTTCTATTCTGCTTTTTCAATTGGCTTTTTTTAAACTGTTTTTTTTATTAAAAACATAATTATTTTTTCTTAGCCTTTTGCTTGCAACATTACATGGTGTAAAATAAAGCTTTAATTGCACAAATATATACTATTAATAAACATATAAATTCAAGTTTTAGAATTTCGAATTTTTCATATTAAACGCTTAATTGAAATGTAAATAAAGACTTAATGTTAGAATACCTTTAAAACTTATAAACTAATAAAAAAAAACAGAGATACTGATATTAATGACCTATTTAACTCTTTTATTTAATCTTGGTATTTAATCATTAATTAGACAGTTGATTCAGATTATCAAAACTAGATTTAAGAGTAAATATTACTTAAATGTAATAAATATTTAATTTTTTGTTAAAACAAGCGAAATTTAAGTCACGTTTACAAGACATGACACTTTTAGCAATGAAAATCAGGCATATGTTTATTGTGGAGCAATACTTATTTTCAACTATAACGTTCAATTAGTTATAACCATTTAGCTTTATCTTGTTCCCGATAACTGCTAAGCTAACCCCTATGGAAAAACTTTAAAACTTTCATACATTTTCACCGGATGAAAACACTTTCATGGCTTAAATGTTAGCCAAATCAAAATCTGAAAACAATTAGCAAACTACTTCTCTAACTATTATAGGATTAAATTTAAGTATTTAAGTCTCGTTCTGTATGAAATACGATGGATGTTGTGTGACTTGTAACATTTTATTTTAATAAAACATAAACACTTTCAAGGTAAATAGTGGCAAACAAAGTTTAGCAAGCAATACAAATACAAATTAATTGGCAATTTAAATAAAAAGCATTGCATATCTAGGCCAAATAAAGGGTTACAGTTTTGATGATTTTTTTAAAAATCAGAATTAGGAGAGGGGGGAAAGTCGTTTTGGTTGCCCTTTTGGTATGAGAGTTAAAATACAGCATTTTATTTGAAAAAGGAAATACGAATTAATAAAAATTAAAATATTAATCTAGTCTAAGTTTGCTCTTAATAATTACTTACATCATATATCTGAAAATATACGGTACCTTCCATCACTATATTTGGGGACAGAAGTAATCTTACCTCAGCATTGCTCCATCTATCAACATTAGACTTATAAATTGCTCCATCTATCAACATAAGACTTATAAATAAAAAGAAAGTCTAGTAAAAAATAAGCAATTCACAATCGAACTTGTTAATATCGATATTTAGCATAACTTAAGTATTTTGCAATAATTATTCTTAAAAGTATTAATTTAGGCAATTAAGTATTAAGTAAAAGAATTAATTAGGTAATTTAGTGATTTTCTCATACTATTTAAATATCTTTGACAGGTGATCTAAAATCGCATTAAATCACCAATCCGTTAAATAAATACAGACTTTTAAATATAGACTCCTAAATAATCTAAATTGAATCAGTTAATTTCCTAGGTGGTTCTAAATACATCCATAGCTCAAGTATTAAAATGCATTAAAATAATTAATGGCTAATTACTCTTTTGGTGTCCATTAGTATATCAGTTGTCTGTCGTCTAACATTAAAGGTAATCTACAGCAACAATGACCGAAAGGATATCTTGAGGATGAAACGCATTAAATTTAAGAAATGGCTGGATTCTATCATATTTAATGCTTTAAAATATACACCATGTAGCAAGAGTACCACTTCAATTCATTAATATTAAGTCCCAAAGCAGTGTTTTGCATTTTTTCATTATGATACAATCGAGAATATAGAAATAATCAGAGTTCTTAGATCATTATTTTCTATGTTTTTCTATAACACTTCTAGATTACATAACTGTAATAAAGCTGCTTCCAACAAAAGAGCCACAGTTTTAGTACTATCATTTTCAGTAAAATAACTATTATCGCTCTTTTGAGGCTTCGAGAAACGGATATTGGTCTCGATGTTATTGAAATTCAATGTTTTACTGTTTTTTAGGTTACTGCTTCAGTTTATAACTATTTCCTTATATGTTAAATTTTTTTGCGATATTTATAATTTTTTTACATTTTCTACCTGCCACCAATATATTGCTGTTTTTTTGATTTAATAAGTTGAGAAACTTACTTTTCTATGCTCTCTGCCCTTGCAGACTAATATAAGAATATTTGATATCCTATTTGTTAAAGAGATATCAACAACATATTTTATGGGTATACCGATAGAGAAAGACACAAGGTAAAATTTACCATATTCTGGTAATATGACCATACTTTTTTTCTCAATGTAGATTAAAAAATGTATTTTTTACTCCAGTTTTAGAAACTTAAATTTCAAAAATAAAGATTAATAAAAAAATTTATTTAAATATATCATGCAATTCAAATTAACTCAAACTGTAAACCATTTGCAATGTAGTCAGATTTAATGTAAATGAGTAATAGTTCTTTGAAACAAATTTCCTTTAATATTGTTTATTAGATGATTTTAAAGACAACGTGAGTATTTTATATGTCTTATAAAGAGATTGGCTACGTTTTTAGTGCAAAAACTTTAAATATTTTGCCAACGTTGCGTAGAATCTATTTCTACGTGACCAGCGAGTAGCAATAGGTGTTCTTTTCTTGCAGAAATTCTTTTTTTTTTAAATAAAATAAACTATCAATATACTATTTCGATAAAACATTTACATTAAATTGACATATTTTAATTACAGTCTCAGTTAAAATTTGAGCCATGATTTTCTAATAAATTTTCTTTAACTAAAATAGCTCTTTTTACTCAAGGAAAAGAAAATCTTACCTTCATAGACTTTTGATAGCTTCAGAAACTGTTTAGACAAACACACACTATAAATGAAAACTCGCATTTCCTTTTTCTTATTCGTTAATTTTTTCAGTTTTTTTAATAAATTTAAACCAAACAATAAAGAAATCGAAAATAAATCAACGAAACAGAATAAAAAATATATTGCTCTTTACTTACTTATAGTGGTATAAAATAGCGACCAATTTTTCAAAATTTCCTTTAAAAGAATAGTGAGAGAGTGAATTAAATTTAAAAAATTTCAAATATTAATTTAATTACCATTTTGAATCCCTTGATAGATTTTCGAGCTATGAGAGAGAAATTCTAACAATGAAACCATATTAAGTGCTACTCAAATCGAACTGCCAATCTTATTTTATAGTATAAATATTAATCTTAAAATTGACTGCCTAATTTTTATTATTTCATTAATTTCAAAAACTTAAAGAATAGTAAAAATTATTGAAGGAAAAAGTTAAATTCACAAACCATTGCATGCCTTCAGCTATGTCGTAATTCATAAGATGGTTGCATCATAATATAATTCTGAAGATAGATGCATCATAACAGAATTCATAAGATGCCTGCAGTAGAATAAGTCATAAGATGAATACAATCGTTAATTAAATCATGGCATATGTACAATCGTTAATTAAATCGTGGCATGTGTACAATCGTTAATTAAATCGTGGCATGTGTACAATTGTTAATTAAATCGTGAAATAGATAACTAAACGCAGCAACATTCTGGACTACTTAATGAAGAAACATGCATTTAATTTTTCCTCATTAAAATTATTCCACTTACATTTATTAACATCCTATTAGTATACTTGCTCCAATTATGAAAACTTAAAATTATCATAGGTTAATTTTAGCATATTAACAGGTTAACGAAGATTATTTTTTACAGGTACTAGTACTTTTATATAAACTTGGATGTCGATGTGAGTACCATTTGATATACATATATATATATATATATATATATATATATATATATATATATATATATATATATATATATATATATATATATATATATATATATATATATATATATATATATATATATACGTGTGGGTGAGAGAGAGAGTGCGAGGCATTTTCGTCATAAAGACGGATATGTGTTAAATGACCATTGCATTTTAATCGCGAGAGTAAGTATAACTGTACAAACCTTAAAATGAGATCGAATACGACGTTTTGTTTTCAATAAAAACTATTTAAAATAAATATAACTAATTTAATAGAAGTAATTAAAAGTTTATTTTTATTGACAACCAATTAATTTATTAATTTCGAGCAAATTAGCAGGAAAAAATAGGAAAAAAGTAACAGTATGAGTTTTGTCTCTGAAAATTAGAGATTTCTGATGAACTATAGCGATGTAATCAAGGTATGAAAGGGTTGATAACATCTTTAAACAGTTTTTTTAATGATTATATTTTTTAGATGAACTTTGAAACTGCTATGAAATTTCAAATTTCACGTGGTTTTCATTTTGACTATAAGCGAATATACGTTCTAAGGAATGATTGAAAAAATAATGGCTGTTAGTAAAGTATCTACAAGTAGAAATAAACTAAATTTTGAATAATGAATGTTTTAATAAATATAGTATAAATAATGACTTTCAAATTCTATTTATAACGATAGTAGCATTGTTGGAAGGTTGTTTATGGACCATCAGCAGAGGAGAGGTAGTTAGAAATTTGAATTAAACCCAAGTATTTTTATGAATATAATAGTTTTTATTTATTTATATTTGGCACTATAATACTTCAGGCATAGTTTATAAAATATTTTTTTGATTACTTTATTAAATTATTCCACACGACACATGCAGTAGAAAATCGTTAAATAGCCCTAAATCAATAAATAATTGCTTAGAAAGTATAGTTAAATAAAGAATTATGTATACTTTTAAGAATTACAAAAACTCCAGCATCATGTAAGTTTCACCAATTGCATTTAAGGGCTAAAGGTAATCACATATAAGCAATTGGACCCTGCACATAAAAGACCAAATAAGTATTTGCAAATGACTTCAAGCTCTGACAAATTCGTGTAAGTATTTTAGTTGTTTTTTGAAATACTCTGCATTAGGTAACTATTACTGGGTAGTTTTTAATACATTGAACAGTATTAGTTAAAAAAATTTGAAATGGGGAGGACAACAGATATAAGTCTTTGGGATCTAGACTCAAGAAGTAAAATTAAACTTATGTTATATTTAAAAACAATACATTGCTTATTGCATTATATGTTGATATTAAAATTGAGTTGATTAAAGGGTTTATGATCAGAGATACTTAACATAAGTAAATCTTATGATAGTGTTCCAACGAATCTGTGTTTATAAATGGTAAAGAGATTCATATCTTTGTACAAAATTAGTAAGTGAATAAGTAACTAAAAGTAGACAATATATGACTATGAAGGTTTTAAGATTATGGTTTAATAAAACAAAAGCATCACTTTTAATTTAAAAAACTTACACCGGCATCAATAGTTTTAACATGAATGATGCATTAGTGCAAGTCGAAAATTGAACATGATGTGCAAGTTTACTTTCATGTAAATATTAATCTATTTTTTAGCAGCAAATATACGTTAAATATTTATTACACTATGTTTGAGATTTCATTAAAAAAGAAATAGCTAACAATAAAAAAAAGTTCGTAGAAATATATTTAATTACTTAAAAATCTTTAACTTATATATTCCAAAATTTTTTTGGCATTAAACAATGAAAAACTGTTTAAAATTTTACAACGGTATCTTTCTAACGTCTACTATTTCGCAGAAACGTTTTAGTAGAGTGAAGAATAAACACCGCATTTTTCATTTTAGGTTGACTTAAAGTAAAGAAAATTGAATTATTTATGACACTTTTTGGCCGCCTCCCTTTAATACGAAAGAGTTGAAGATATTCAGTTCTTTACTCTTTTCCTTTTTTTTTTATCTCCGTAAGTTAAATTTACTACGCCCTCTTAATCTTAAATTTAAGCAACTATGCACAAATTTATTATTAAAAACTATTTCTTTAACGTTCGCTTGATATTTTAAATGTATTCAAGAATGTATTAAATGTATTTTGATAATTTTAATGATTAAATTAGAAAGCAAAAAAGAATAGCAGGTATAAAATTAGTTTGCAGTTATTTCAAGAGCTAGTTGTCGCAATATCAAACCTGCAACAAATTTTAAAAATAATGATTCTCTTGTGCACGGAGAAAAAAAATTCCAGTAAAATTACATTTCTGATTAAAAAAAAAACATAATTTTGGTTAATAAAACCAAAACATACGGTATTTAAACCATTCATTTGGTAATTTTTCCATTCATGAAGTAACAGTTTACCAAAAAATCTGTTTGTCAAAATTAAAGCTCTTATTGCCACACATTTAGTAAAATATATGAAATTGAAAAGCAAATTTAACCGAATAAATCGTTTCTATGCTATGCTCTAAGGCAGTGTTTCCCAAAGTGTGGTACGCGTACTCCCAGGGGTACGGAAACAGTTTAGAGGGGTACGCGTTCTTATACGAAATATTTCGCAACGAACGAAAGCTTCAAGAAATTTTATTTAAAAACAAGGCTAGCCAAGAAAATTTACGATTACTTATTTTTCTATTGGCTATTTTTTGCAGAGTTAACAGTTAATAATTAGTGGTGTCAACAGCCAGTTCTGATTTTTAACTTTTGTGCAATTTTTTTTATAGTAAAAAATACATTAATTTTTTATTTAGTGGTACACAGCGTTACGAAAAATTTAGAAAGGGTACGCAAAAGTTATAAGTTTGGGAAACACTGCTCTAAGGCATCATGATAAAATCAGCAAATTATACCCCAATTATTGTTACTTCTACCACATTTATTGTTATTTTATTGTTAATTTTCTAAAATCATTACGGAAGCCTTTCGGTTAAAATTTCCAAGCTTTTTGGTGTTCCCATAGAGCCAGAAACACGGTAAATCTTATCATATTCTGGTAGTTTTTGCCATACTTTTTTCTCAGTGTGAATTAAAAGATAGATTAATGCATGAAAGCTAATGCTCGAAGATATAGTAATTGCTTTAGCTGAAATTTTCAAATTTTTTTTGTTGAAAATGATGATATTCATTTAGTGCACTTGTATGTTAAAATTGAGATTTTCCAGTCATACCGCATGTTTGATCTTTGGTCTATCTACCAAGAATGAAACTCACTCTTATTCTACTCTTCCTTTAAGCTAGAATATTATTTTAATGACCTTATAACTTGTTAACCAGAATAACGATATGTCACCTAAATTTAACTAGAATTTAGTTTAGAAAAAATCATAATTAAGAAAACGTAGAATCTCAACACTTCTCAATCAAATTGAAATGGACTGCAGGGTTTACTTTATAGTTATTTCTGAGTTACAAATAAAAGAAAACAATACAATTTGCTAATATATAATAAATGATACATTTCTAGTCAGAGATAGATGATTCGTTGATTTGAGGCATTTAATCTACTCTTTTGTCAAAAAAGACAATACTGTGTTATCTTCATTCCACTATCATCAATCATCCAAATACCGAAATCTTGAAAAAAACCCGCTTATTTCAAACCTTTTGAATTATCTTCGGATGTTCAACCACAAGCTACACCTTCACCAGAATGTTTATCCAACTTCTACACATTTTCATAAAATTTTTTCTGAGTCTGGTTACAGAATAAATTTGATGCGATTAATGCGTGTAATATATATTAAACAAAAGTTAGCAATTACGTCACATTTAATTCAACGATGTTAGTTTTTCTGACATTAATAACAATAATATACCTATATGCATCTATAATTATTTTCATTTTTATTCCTTAAAACTTCTATCAACATCTTAAAATCTGTATCTTATAAGTTCATCGCATAAGAAGGCCATGATTTCCAAAATATTCTTGATTAATTCGGAAAATAAGCAAAAAAGAGGAAATAAGCAAAAACCACCACTTAATCTATTAAATAGCTGAAATAATAATAATCGGAATTATTAATGAAATTACATCGATTGAGCGTAAGGCCTGAAATTTCATGAGCAATATTCTTATCATAAACAGACGTACAGCACTCGAAATAAAAAAATAGTTAGTTTGTTAGTTAATAGTTTTATTTCTAGTGCGACAGCCATATTTGGCTATATGACATGTCACACGTGGTAAAAGTAAAGTAAGTGGGTAAAAAAATCAAATTAAATAATTGAATAAAAACCTATATCTCTAGGATAAAAAACAATATTCTGGTGCAGATTTTTTCCAATTCAATAGTATTAAGTTGGAAATTTATGGTCGTAGTCGAAACAAAATGTATAGTAATTATGAAATGTACGTAATGATAAGAAAATGTTTTTCCTAATAAATCCGTAGAAATAAAACGTAGATAAGTTATAATTTACTAACTGGGTGATTAAAAATTCCAATTTTCGTTTGTGTGTGATGCACTCACTACGTAAGGTATAAAAATTTGTTAACAGATTTCAAATTAGTTCTTTATTTTTCAGGGTTTAAATTTTCCCAAGTACTAGAAAAAACAATTAAAATTTTTTGATCTTAAGAAACATCTCAACCAAGTTACAATTTAAAGCTAGTTTGAGGTGGGGTATAACCAAAGCATGGATCTTGCGCTAAAAATTTACATCAATCATCTAAAAAAAACACTAACACGCTTAAATATGGGTTTGGTCAAATTTCTAGTATAAAGTAAGAGTTGATCAAAAAACCATGGATTTATACAAGTTAATTAAGTTCAATTAAATGAACTAAAACAAAATTTAAATTGTCAGAATTCGCTACAATGAGAATATATACAGTGATTGTTAACAAATAGAACGAATTTATCTCATCATAACAAATCCGAATACTAAATTTATAAAATGTTTTTTAATAAAATTACTATTAAAGAACGGTACCATTAGTTGATTATAATTTAGAATAACCTAAATAGGATATTTAATACTACTTCACAAAATTTAATAAAATTTCCAGAATTCTTTTTTTATTGTTCTCTCTCTCTCTCTCTTTCTGTAATTTATTATTCTTATTTATTAATCAGTAATTAATATTATTAATAAGAATACTATTAATAAGAATATCATTAATTAATATTATTAATAAGATTAATCTACGGGTAATGTGGCGCAGATGTGTTTCTTTTAATCACCAAAAACAAACAGTGCGGATTATATACCAGAAATTTTTTTGGGATTACTATGATATAATTATTATTTTGAAGCAAGCAGTTTAGTAAGTTTCACCGTTATTATTAAAGTTAATGCTAAATTAAACTTCTTAAATAATTTTTTATGTATTTATGCAATTGTAATTTAAAATAAAAACCTAAAAGGACTTATTCTTAAAAGTAAGCCCGCATGTAATTTTAAAAACCCAACATATTCACATTGCTAATTAACAAATAAGAAATTATGACATAATAATTTAAATAACTACCATTGTATCTGCAGTAAATATCAGCTATTACTGATTACAAAAAGACGAACCAGAAATTATCGAAGTGCAACTCACCAATTATAAAAAAAACTATTTCTAATGGTTATAAATTTACAGAAAAGTTTAAAGCTGAAATTAAAAATCTAAACAAATTCACCCTTTTCAGAAAGCAAATAGCCCCATTGACAGTAAAATCTTGCTCTAATTCAAGCTTACTTTTTATTCTGGGTGCTTCAATACGAAATATATTGCAAGTTATATAATATGTTTTGATTCAAAAATAGTTCAAATGTGCCAGTTTGATAAAAAAAAAATCAAATCCCTCAATAAATAATTGCAAATATGTTGTTATATCAGCAATTGCTTCTTAAATTTTTTTTTTGAAAAATATATTTTTATTTTATGAAATAAACATTTGTGTTTTGAAAGTCATTGAATTCAAGTTTTCTTACAAAATGATTTCAAAAATTAATAAAATGAAAATGATTCCTTAAAATGATTTCACACATAAATTATGTTGCTCGTTTGCGTAAGCTCTGGCTATAATTTTTAAATTTTCTCTTTAAAATTCACTTTCTTCCAAAAGATTTTTTTTAACCTTAATTCTTAACCTTAAGGTTTTTTTGCATTAAGGCCACTCACATGGGATGGACAATAAGAAATTTAAATTTTTATGCATTAAGATTTGGTACAGTCACACAACTGTATTGCAGCGTGGGTCAAAATTTGGGTCCGTTAACGGACTCATCACAGAGATAGTTTTTTTTATTCTATTTATTTATTTTTGAAAAAGCAGGACTTTATTTTCATAGGATTACAAAACCAAAACCCTGTTATAAGAAACCCTATTGTACAGCGCAAAAAAAAAGGACCACCCTGAATAATTTTTGATCTAATGATCGGATCTTCACATTCTAGGACTCAGTCTTAATAGAATTTTAAATATCTGACTTTTTTGAATTAAATTTCTTAGGAACTACTCAAGCAAATTTGCTCAAATTCGCTATTTTTCCATGCAAAGTTATATTCATTAAAATGATACAAAAAATTGTATACCTTACAACTAAAATTTTTTTCGACTATTCTGAAATAAAACAATAAAAAATTATAAATATTTACAAGTGCAAAAAGTTTTTGATTCGTTTAAAAAGTTCTCGAAATATATCGAAATATGCAAAAAGTAAAATTAACATTAAGGGGTCCTAAAACTTTTTCTCCAACTATAAGTAGATTTTTCACAAAATAATGAGTAGATTTGTCAAAATTTACAAAAACGGAACACTTCATAAACGGTCTGAAATTTATCGTGGAATCACCATATAATAGTTCCTTGCAACTGGCGAGTGATTCCCTAAGTAAATACTAAAAATATCAATATGAAGCAACTGCAACGATGGGTCAATTTCGATCAATGAAATGAGCTTTGTCATGACTTTGAGACATGAATCAGTGCAAGATAGAGCACTGATGATGTTTCCGCTTTGGGATGGAAACTGATGTTTTATTCTACCCATTTCTACTGATATCTTACAAGTATTTATCTCTTATTTCAAACTCTGCTTATCACATGCGAAAGAGTGAAGTATAGATGCTATTGGAAGATGAAAATGGCATTAAGAACATATGAGGATTTGTCATGCACGATAAGATTAATTGCTCGCAATTTAAAATAACATTGTGTTATTAATTTCTACCAAAAACAAAACATTGACTTCCATGAAACCAGAAGGTTTCATGGAATCAAGGAAAACTAATTTTATCAAATAATAATTAATTTATTTGTGTTTTCTAAATTAAATTTCAAATTAAATTGGGTTTAATTGGTCGAATTAAACGAGTTGATTTTTCTTCTTATTTCAAATATCCAATCTTGTCAAACAAACAGTAAAATAGCGTCTGAAATATATATTTTGGAGATCATTTCTTCAGTAAGTGTCACTGTAAGTTTATTTCATGTTGTGAAACATGATGAATTCAACCAAGAACATATAAATGTTAAGGCGTAGAATGATGTCATATATGTAAGTGATTATGAGATATTTCAGCATGATTTAGATCCTTGTTCTAACTCAAAAATGACTAAGCTATTAATGCTGGAAAATCAAAATAATTTTGCTCGAACTGCGTGGAAATTTTCCAACTTATTCGAATCAAAAATTAGTAGAATGTTTTGTACAGTAGCTTAAGTACGATGAACTTTACGACAAAAAATGTGTGATAAGTAATGCTATAATAGCCTAGTTTCAAGATGATGTAATCAAGAATTTAATTGTATGTTGGGTTAAGGGCACGTCCAAAACTGGACATGCTACGCCTAACAATAGGCTAAAATAGATTAAAAGTTAAAGTACCAATACACTTTGTTGGTAGTAAAATTAAAATTGCTAAAATGGTTCAAATAAATGAAAGCTTTGAATACAATATAAAATACACAAATGAATGCAATCAAGAATGTGTGCTTTAATCTGTGGAGTCAACAGCAAAATGTTTGTTAGTTCATTGCAACTAAATGAAGAAATAATGCTTTCATCAATTTATATAAAATTTTATTTGTTTCACTCGATCCTAAGTATTTTGCGCAGTATATTAAGAGAAAGTACAATAAGTGCACAAAAGAATGTTTGTGTATGGTACGTAGTACATAAAAATAAAGCAGATTTCCTCACAGCATACATATAACTGATTTAGCAGTCAAATAATATAAAAATAAAGCTAAATCTGAACACGGACGAGAAATTTAATGATAAACGTCACGTTATGTATATGTTATGTATTACGTCATGTTTAGTATAAAAAGATAAAAAACATGAAATGAGTATTATGTATTATGAAATGAGTATTATGTAAACAAATAAAGCTGAAACGATATTTTAAACCTGTGAATCATTTACGGCGCACAATATTTTGCACTGGGAAATCAAAATACACAATTTTGTAGGTCTTAACATTTTAAGCTGCCACACATCCTACGAACTCTTCCAAATATTCTGATATATTTGAAACGGTTAAAAAATTAAGTTGTTAATAGCAAACTAATTTAAATACTTTCTTTCTTATCTTCAGCCGTTACAAGTAATAGCACGATTAGCATATTATAAGTTGACTCAGCAATAGCTTTTATAATGTATCGTAAAAACAGCTAAAATATAATATTAGTCCTGATTATTAAACATTAACAGTTAAACTTTCCTGCTTCACCACTTTTTCTGCATGACATATAGCATACCTCAAGACACAATACGAGTAAATAATTACGGTCATAAGAAGATAACGGTATGTTGTGTTTGTCGACAGGTAATTATAACAAAAAACGTTCATAGTTTGTATCACAAAAAAAGAAAGATTGTTCCGATTTCTATAATGCATCGAACACTTAACATTCACAGTGAGTCGGAACTGTTTTGTAAGCTGTGAATTTCAACCTAGCGTCAGATAAGTGAAAAATTCAGTTAACATCAATTTCTTGTTCTTCAAGTTCTTAAATTAGTAATTTGTTTCTCAGTGGGATAAAAGTATGTACGGCGTTTGTATAAATTTCATCATTTTTTAAAAATTTCTAAGCAAAAAAGTTTTAATTTTTCTTTCTTAATTTAAATGTCAATATTTAGTACAATACAACAAAAAATAGTTTTTAGTATTAAACAAAGATAATACAGCAAACTCAGAACAATTTTGCACTTTTAAGAATATTCAAGAAAATGGAGCAAATAAACGGACTTTCCCACCTCTCTTTTAAGTTATTAATAAATAATGCAAACAAATATAAAGCGGGTAGTTCAAGTTATGTGTTATTTTATAATAAACTGTACATCAATTACCTCTAGTTTGGATATTGCGTGAATCAAGTTATCTTCTCATAGCTATTAACTTTGAGTGATTTCATCAAAATTCTTACCTAAAAAAGAAAAGCAATAATAAGTAACATTATTTTTATTAACCTTAACATACATTAATCATTCTAATTAAAAATGAAAACTACTAGTAAAAGATAGAATAACCCTAACTAAACTTTATTATGGCTTTTTTTAATCTTTTATCCTTGACACAGATATTTCAAACTTCTAAATATTAAGCAGATTAGGAAAAAGTTTTTTTAAAAAAAAATCTATTTAAAAAAGTATTTAATCAGGCAGACAGACTAAGAGGAAAAAAAAAGATTAAATACAAACTCCACAATTTAATAGTACCGACTAAAACTATAACTTTTTCTTACTTGCACAAAGCTAATAAATCATAAACGAGTCTGAGAATAGTTATCTTTTCTTTTTATTTGGAAATTTACCAACTTGGCTCACCATCATACTGAGATGGGTTTCAGAGAGGTCAAAATTCAAATATTAGCTCAATATAGGACAGCATATGCAGAATCATTTATTAGCCAACTTTAAACTACCTAGTTGGCAACATATCGTTCCAGAAATTCCTTTTAAAATTATTCAGAATTCAAATAAAATAAAGAAAATATTAAATTTATCATGACCTATCTTCAGCATACTTTTTTTAAGAATGATATTAGGAATGGATATTTTTATTTTTAAATGTTTGCCTGTTGGTATATATATATATATATATATATATATAAATATATATATATATATATATATATATATATATATATATATATATATATTATATATATATATATATATATATATATATATATATATATATATATATATATATATATATATATATATATATATATATGTATATGTATATGTATATGTATATATACATATTGAAAACAAGAATAAAAATAATAATAAATAAACTAATTAGAAAAACGTTAAGGTTCTCTTCAGGTAGCATCCATTTACGAAAATGAGGTATTTCGCAATAAAGTATAATTATCCATAGATAAAAACTACTCTTTATAAAACCACTATATCTCAAAACATGAAATAATATCTTAAATATAAATTTCCTTAAAAAGGAAGATTAAATAAAGAAGGAAGCAAACTTGGCAATACAAAGCAAAATAAAAAACGTTGAGAATAGATATTGATTAATATTGATTGATATTTAATACATATCAATTGATAATCTGTATTTTCATGTCATATATTATTGCTTAACAACATACAATTAAAAAAAATTAAGGACTCGAGAAATTTCAGTAACATTATTTTTCTACTTCAATTTAGTGTTTAGTTCATTGATTAAAAATGATACAATTTTGTCACCTCATTTTATTATTATAATGTAACACAAAAAATTCAAAAATGGTAGTTCAAACAACTGTTAAATTAAGAATTCTAGAGAAAAACAATCGATAAAAGTTGATTATCAGAGTTAGAATTTAGCAATTAGAAATCATGAGATTATGGAAGTGCCTAATATATATGTTCATACATAAAACACCTAATCATGATGGATTGGGAGAAAACAGCAATTGCCCGTAAGGCAAACCAGTCATTTCGTAACAACAGAAAGAGTGTTTCCCTTCGACTTAAGAGCCTAAGGCGAACAAGTTATTAATTAAAGTTGTTAGATAATCAACACGATGCTTCTATAATTGAATGTTTTTTCACCTTTTATATTCACTGAGGTGTTAAAATAAATAGGTTGGGGCAAGGTTCAAAGAAAACATCGGATAAGGCTGGTATTGAGGAAGAAATTTTGAGATTCGAAAGCTGGTTGAGTTTTATAAACCTTTGTCAAACATTAATTTTTGAAAAGCATTGAATTGAATTTATCTAAAAAAAAGATAAAAGTTAATAAAATTATATTGAGTTAATTTTTAATTTCGAAAAAAAAATATATAAGTGTAAATTTGAGTATTTTTTTTTTTTGAACGCTTGTTGATATGCGTTACATTGTTACTTTCAATTAAAAGTATTTGAATTTACATCCTAATTAAGTTTTTAACACATGAATAATTGGAGATACTACTAGGAAAATTTGCTTCAATTTTTCTTTTTAATTTGAAATAGGTATTCATTTTTTTTGTTGATAATTTAAATTTAAAAAATTCCAGTCATCCCGGTGTCTAAAAAAATCATGAATGATGCTGAAATACTTATAATATTTTAAGTGACTTTTGAAGTACAGAAACTAAAATATATTCGTTATCGCAGATAACAGATCGAAGTAACTTTATTTCTTTATTATTTCAGATATTAAATTGTCGAGAAAATTTACTTAAAAGAAATGGCGACAAAGAGAAACGCGAATATTTATTCTATTTTGGTTTGGCTACTCAAACTGACGCGTAGAAATTTTGCATGTTTTCAGACTCCTCATTTCATGTTGATATGCTTATGATGTGATCACACTCAAATTATTTTAAGATTTATTTTATAATTTTCTTCATATTTTCATGTTTTAATTTATACATATAATTCGCGACCTTGTTTCTTAAACATTTATTTACGAAACTTTTGCATTCCTTTATTTTTACCATTCATTCACTTTTCTTATTTACCATTCATTCACTTAAGTTCACTTTTACAATCGAGTTTTTAGTACACAACTTTTCTTTAACTATCATCAGAATGAATAGTATTTGTTATTTCTAGTATTGAGAAATATAAACACGTAGAACACATAACAATAACATATATGTAATTTAACTAAAATTCTATTAATGGGTACAATTGCCATTAGCAACAAGCTATAAATGCGTGGCGTGACTAAAAACTAATGCCTTAAACAGATTATTATATTTTGCTGTCAAATATATTAATAACTCAAAAAGAATGACTGAAAGAGGTGTTAAAAAGCTTTGTTTTGATTATTAAAAAATGATAACAATTAACATAAAATCAATAAACTTCAGAAATAAGTAAACGAAAAACCGTTTTAATAATCTTTAATCGATTATAAACTTAGGAATGTAGTTAGTTAGTAATATTTCAAGCTAAATATTTAGATCTGGAATAGCGTAGTGGTAATGCGAGTAAAATTCAATTTCTCGCAAATGTAGCAGTTTTTAAAAACAGCTATAGTAGATATAGTATAGAATCTACACGCTTAAATATATCATAAAAAGAATGGAGTAATCTCACCATTTCGTTTGCCTCGTGACTTATACAAATAATCAATATTTTATTTAAAATAATTGTCATTATGTACCTGTATGACATGTCTTAGTACGTAATATGAATACATAAAAATAGTTTCATTCATATTTATAAGATACGTTACGTAACAAATTATATTTTCTGATAGTTTTTTCTGTCGAATTGCTCAATATATTTTGAACACCACATCATTGCATGAATTATTTATGAATGTTTCATAAATTAAATTGTAAAATACCTTTTCATTTTTAGAAAACAATATGCACACAAGTACTACGATACATCGCCATCTAATAAATTGCATATGCATGTAATAAAATGCTTATTTATTTTAATTCGTTTAACTTTATTTAATTAAAAAAAGTTGGTTACCATTATCAATTTTTTTCAGAGGTATATTTTAAATGAATCAATCTTCACTAAATACAACCAAAACGTGTAGAAAAATTGCTAGTGAAGGACATTGTTCATAGTACGAGAAAAGAAATCAAATATGTTCTCTTTCATATCTTAAAGGACACAAAACTATGTAAGTACTACTCTCCAATTAACCATTACAACATTTCTCTCCCGAAAAGCTACATTTAAAAAGCAAAACAAAAAAATAAAGCTCACCATCTTGCAAATTACGGTTTACATTTTGGGAAAAGTACTTTAAAACTTCGTGTTAGTCGCTACTCATACGCAGTTCGTGAACAGAACTCCCAAACTCATTAATAACACATTATCCCTCAATTTACCTAATGACTAAAATTTTCTTCGCATATACCCACGCTCGCCACTAGCTAGCCTCCTCAATAGCTCTTTTAGCTCAAAGATAAACTTTACAACGGCGGGGTTGGCTCTTTTTTTTTTAACCCAGAGTGAAAACCTGCAAATGATTGCTGATATATTTAATTTTTAATAGTTTTAAACTTCGTAAACTAGCTATGTTAAAGAGTATTCTTTTATTAAAAAAACAGGAAAATCTTGTTATCTGATTTTACAGTAATTATTGTGATCAGAATCCACGCTACTATTCTATATTTTTAAAAACTACGTGCTTATGGTTTGTTTTGTTCCTAAAACGTTCTTTCCTTTTTCATTTTGTTTTAAATTTTGTATTATAATCATTTTAATTTTTGTACTTGAACAAAGATTTAGAATGAAAATAATAATTCGAACAATTCCAGAGTAAATGGAATAAAAAATAATATTTACTTTATTAAAAAAAATATGAGAAACCTATAATCAGATTTTACAGTAATTATAGTGATTAGAAATAAATCACGCTACTGAATTTCATATTTTTTTCAAACTGCCTGTTAGCGGTTCGTTTATTTATCAAACATATTATAACTATAATTAAAAGAATATAACCTTAATAAACTATAATTAAAAAAACACTTTTTTTTCTTGAACAAAGATATAAGACGGGAAAGATGCTAGAAGATAATAATTAAAACATTTTAAGACTAAAAGAATTAAGAAATACGATTTACTTCAGAATACTTTCATTAAAATGTTGCTAGTATTAACGTTACATTGGCATCAAGATATAAAGCATTTGTGCTAAACTTAAAACGAAATTTGTTCCTATTTTTAGTTAACTTGAGTGCTTTTTAAAGTTTTCAAAACATAATTGTTTCTATTTTATGGTAATAAGATTTTATATGGTAAATTGACAAATTTATACATTATAAATTGTTTGTAATAAGTTGGTATAATGTTGTAACTTGGATTTACAGAAGAATTTTTCATACACTTCTTGAATATTACTTCACGGGAGGTATAAAAAAGTATCTTACTGTTAGTGAACATTTCGTTTTTCCTAAAAGTGTTTTGAAACTTTTAATGAGTTTAAAAATTGTGAGTAGATAAACAATAAAGGCTAAGAAGAAGAACTTCCTCATCTGCCTTGTCACGAATTACAAAACAATGAGGGCCATTAGGCTGCCCAATGGATGAATAAGAAAATTTGTTCAATTTAATGACTAATAGAAGATTTTGCTTCCAAACCATTGAATAGGTTCATCCTCTGTTGCACATGTTGCACACACCTGCTTAATTGTGATTTATATGCATGATCTGTTCTTTATTTAAATTTTCGTATTCATTTATCGACACACATCTTTGATAATTAAAATATTGTGTGTCGAATAATTGTTGAGGAAAGAAACTAAATAAAATCATGAACAAAGCTCTCAGTTTTTGTTTTCCCTCTTCAGTGTATGTAAAAAGAAATGAAAAGTTAGGCCTTTTTAAACATTTTAATGCTTATTTTTATCTATTGTAAATTTATTTTCAATAACTTCAGCCGACTTGCATTTAACGAGCATCCTGATTTAACGAGTAAATTCCCTTGGTCCCCCTGCCTTCGTTATAAACGAGTTTGTATGATAAATAAATATTGTTCTTTCAGCAACATAATTCAGCCTCAAGAGTTGTGCATTTGTGGTTATCACTTAAAAGTTCCACAGACTTTACTTTAACAATGCTTGAAGTAACTCGTTCTCTGTCCTTGTCCTAGTGAAAGGGAAATTGGATATACATAAAAACATGACGTCACCAGACGGTCACGTGATGTAATCGTCTCGGAATGTGTTGTAGAGCAAGACCGGAAACCGGTTTAAATCTTAATATCCATTCTTGTTAAAACAAACGGAAGATACGTTACATCTCGCTTAAGTTTTCCCTATACCATCTTATGATTAAAGATTCTTCCTCTTATGCAAGGTTCATTACTCTTTTGCAGTAATATAAAAATAAATATAATTACAATATAATAAGACAGATAAAAAATCCTTTAAACTAAGCTTTCATTTCACTTGAAATAAAACAGTCATAATGTCTTAGTGCAGAAATTCTTAGGGTCTCCATGACCAAAAGGTATCTTGTTTCTTGCACCTTTAATAAACCTTACATCATTATGCAATTGTTTTTCAGGTCAATTTGTTATAATGATATGAAAAGCAATAATTTTTGGTTTTTAAAAGACATAAAAAAAAAATTAGCAATACATATAGACTCTGTTCTCGTCTGCTCCAGATAACTAGCGTCACCCACAGATTTTGCTTCAGTTTCTTCAGTGCTAAATAATAAATGCCAACTTAATGAATGCTTAACTAGCCATCACCTAAATATTTTGTTCCAATTACCAAGACGGAAGTAAATATAGGAGAATATATTTTGATTTGAAAGGAGATACCAAAAAAGACTACCGAAACTTTGGAAATGTCCCAAAAGGATTGTCTTTGAAGATGCCTAAAAAGACCTTATGTATCAAAGGGACACTTCATGGTAAACTGCGTTTGCTTTGGACAGTTAGAGGCCATCCAGAAAGATCTAGCTTTTTCACTAATAAAAAATAGTAAATTCAAATGAATTATGGTTTCATTTAAAGGGACACGGAACATAAAAAAATTTGAAATATACGGATTACTTTTTATTATTTGAAAAAGAATGCTACTGTTAAACTTTTTAAAGCTGTAAAAAAGTCTTGCTCGTATCTGGATTGAAATACATTTCGGCCTAAAAAAATGCCTGAAGTATGTACATTTTGATAACTTACGTTATACTTATCACAATGTTTTTTCCTCGGTCAGTTTTTCATGCATTAGGTGTAAGCGGTTTTAATCAGTGTTTGAGGATTTTCAGATTCAAGACCCAACCCTAACTTAACGAAAACTGTGCTCTTATTTGTGAATTTAAAACAACTTACACTGCTACATTGTAAAAAAAAAAAATAGAGATAAAATTACGGTACAAAGTACCGACACTTAAAGTGAAACATCCGTAAAATCCATTTTTACCGTGACAAATTATATCGTAATTTTTACAGTAATATTGATTCAATTAGAGTAATTCAGTGATTTCACGGTAATTATTACTGTAAAAATAACAGATGTTTTGTTTCGTAACATGTTCCGGTATGCTGCGCATCTTTTTACTGCAATTTGATCCGATATTTTTTAAAGTAAAGAAATTTTTAAACCTATACTATCGTTCACATTCGCTGTTCCATAGCTTCTGTCCCATTCACTTTAATGTTACTTCTTTAAACTTGATAACACAATAATATGGTTTAACTTGGAGACAAACCTGGCTAAATTTGAAATATTATAACTTGTAGCAAATTTTCACCGCATTATTGTTCAAAATTAAAAAAAATATTTTTATAGCTCAGCTTTAAACTGAATTCTTTGAGGGAGTATCATTACTCTTCACTCTTATCAATTCAAATGATTTTAATGATTCAAGAGCAATAATAAAACACCTTATTCTAATAATTATTATAAGACAAGTTATTTAGTGATAATTTCAATGGAATTAAAAAAAGAAACATTTAATAATTTATGATATTTTAATAAGACAAGTAATTTAATAGCCACAAAACAAGAAAATCATTGCCACAATAACTTAAATACTTTTATCAAAAAGAAAAAAAACACTTTGATTCATTAAAAATTTATGATTGCAGTTTTCGAGATTACACAGTTTTAAATAGCTAAAATATATGTAAGAAAGAATTATAAATATTGTTACTTTATTTTTAGTTACATATTTAATTACATGAACAAGAATCGTCAGCATTTTTTTTTAGAAATTAATAATGATGTATAAAAAAGTATAATGAATAGATTTTGCGAAGAAAAATAAAATTCTTCTAAAGAAATAAAGTAATTCTATAGAATGTAAAGATATCTTCAAAAGAGTTGGATTCCTTAACAATGGAAGAGAAACGAGAAAAGTGGGAGAAATTCCACATAACTTTGGATACGTGGTTCCGTTCTTTTTTAAATGTTTCAAACAATTATTTTTCGAATCCTGAAGAAAAAACTTTTAAAAGAGAAGAATCACCAGATTTATACTGAATGTATTCGAGAATTTTCTTTTCTTTCCAAATCGGGGTCTTTAGGTGATATATGTCTAGCGAGAATTTTATACGAGCTAACCTTAAAAATTCGAGCATATTCTTTTTTTTTATAAGTTTATACGCTCTATACATTTTCTATGGAAACGTTATTATGCATTTTTTCTTGTAATAAAATATTGTGTATTTTTATGGGAATAAATAAATATCATGTTCAAATCAACAACATAAAAATATATCAAAATGATAAATATTATATACATATAGGGTAAATCAACTAGTGAAGGGACACTACCCAGTGAAGGAACATTTCATATATATTAATTAAAAATAAGAATTTGAAAGTTTTTCTTTAGATTGATTGGTAACACAGGGTGGCCACTCAAATCAGGTTTCAAATTTCCCTGATTTTTCCAGGTAAAAATCCTAAAATTGCCAGGTCAATGTGCTTTTTCTTCTCTCATAAAGTGTAGGATGGGTATAAGAAACGTATCAATATTATAAAGTATTTCTTTTTAAATAATTTTTTATTGTTATTTAATCATCTTTGACTCAGGGGATTGAGTGCAAGCCAGGTCACTTCATGGGAATGAAGTGATCTGGAAAGGTTCTCTATTCTTCAAGAAACCACTAGAGTTTCATGTGGCATTTTAGTTTAACAGAGTTATAATGGACCAAATTTTGATGCAAGCAAAGTATTGCTAAGTTGATGGTATTTCAACTGTTTGGCAATGAATTTCTGTCTAAAAGTGGGTATAAGAGATGGTAAAATAATTTTAATTAAGGAAATTAGTAAATAATTTAAATTAGTAAAATTAAGAAAAATCAAAGAAATAAAATCCAGCTTTTCTTTAAAAATCCCAGTTTTTTCCAGGTTTCTTCTTCAAATTTCTCTAATTTTTCCAGGTTTTTCCCAGTATAAAAAAAATCCCGTGATAAGTCCAGGTTTTCAAGGTTTTCCAGGTGGGTGGTCACCCTGTAACAAAAACTTACTGCCAAACAATAGGAAGTCATCTCGCAATGCTTTGGATTACCTGGTCACATAGACTTCTCTGGAAAATTTTTTTAATTTGTTATTATTTTTGCAACAGTTTCTCTGAAAAAATTATAAGGTGAGTGTTTGTATTTATATGTTGGATGTGGAATTAATTGCATGTAATAGTTTTATTTTTCTCACTGTGAAAATAAGAATTCAAAATATAGTTATTGAAATTAAGTTTTATTTTTTTAAAGCATCATAGCATAATCAAGTACTGAGATAAGGAGGTGTTTATTCACTGGATCACCAAACGATGAAAAACCAGTGAAGGAACAAGAGTTCCTTTACTGGGCATGGATTTCCCAGTGAATGAACAGTATGTTTTAATATGTTGACACTTTACTTTTCAATTCATGATTACAAAAAAAAGTTAACATTTTCCAAGTATTTGTATGTTATAATTTCAAGAATAGGCTTGTTTTTAGATATTTGTATGGCATATAAATTCATAAAAACCATTAAAAAATAACCAAAATTAACTGTTCCTTTACTGGGAAATTTTGTGGTCCTTTACTGGTTAGAGCTGTTCCTTCACT
Organism: Parasteatoda tepidariorum; assembly: GCF_982258835.1. Taxonomy (NCBI): domain Eukaryota; kingdom Metazoa; phylum Arthropoda; class Arachnida; order Araneae; family Theridiidae; genus Parasteatoda; species Parasteatoda tepidariorum. The sequence goes on from NC_141765.1 coordinate 38,049,058, forward strand.
TGGTCTTCTTACTGCTTGTTATTTGAACCTCCAAAACTTTAAAACAATATAATGTAAGTTCTCCACAATTTTTTTTACATAATTTGCAATTAGTAGTGACTATGTTGACACGGTCATTTAACTAAATTTACGAACTTTGAAATTAATATGATTTTTTTAAAAGGCAAGCGAAGCTTAAGTGTTCCTTCACTGGTTAGTTTACCCTATATATATATATATATATATATATATATATATATATATATATATATATATATATATATATATATATATATATATATATATATATATATATATATATATATATCACTCAATTATTGTATTTATTGAACACATATATTCATTCAAATCTTTAAACTTTTTCGATGAAAAAATTATGCATTTATTGCTTATCATAAATGGGTGTTATTATGCGTATTCAGTATGCTGTAATATGTGTATTCAATAAGTGCATTAATTATCATTATGTTTGGTGACAGCAAATAGATATCTAGATTTAATCAAATACATAAAAATCTATACAAATTATATTGAAATATAGATTTGCGAAAAATAAATAAATAAAATGCTTTCTTGTTAAATTTATTTAACAAATAAAAGTGTTAAAATCTATAGAAAGTACAGCGATAACTTTCATGATTTTATTGAAAAATATCACTAAACAGCACGGAAAAATAATTCTGATAAATTCATCTAACTGTATGGTTATGGCATTTCTGAGGAAAAACAATCCTTAGTTCTGATTATTAAAACCAAAATATACGGTGTTTAAACCATTTGTTACGTAATTTTTCATTTCATATGGTAACGGTTTACTTCTGGTTTTCAAAATTATAGTTCTGCATTTAGTAAAAAATACAAAACTGAATTTAACTGAAATTTAACTAAATAAAAGGTTTCTATGCCCAGTTTTAAGATATCCTGATGAAATTACCAAATTTCACCACATTTACTAACTTTTATCACAGATTACAAAACCATATTTTATTGTTAATTTTACCAAAATTATTACCAAAGCGCATCGTTAAAAAAATCCTCAAGCTTTTTGGTGTTCCCAGAGAGAGAGAGAGGGAGATAGAGATAGATAGATAAATAAAGAGAGAAACGATAAATTTTATCTTATTCTGGTAGTTATGACCATATTTTTTTTTCACAGAGTGCAATGAAGAAGAAATGGAATAGATAACAATCTATGGAATTAAATCAGGAATAGTTTTCTGAATCGCACAAACCCGACAATTTTGCACCTAGTTCTCTTAGTTTAGGTAACATGACATGAAATAAAACATTACCTTTTATTAAAATATAAGTCCACTACAAACAATAGCAAACTGCGAGAACGATCAATCTGATAAAGAATGTCCATAGTTTTATTCTAACAGTGTTACTTATTTTTAGTACTGATATTGTTTACTTTAATTGCAATATCACATTGTCGATTAAACATTGCATTGCTAAAAAAGAATTATACTTTCTGTGTCAATTTTAATTTTTTAACTATTTCTTAAGTTTATCAACCGCATACGTTAATAAAAATAGCATATGACCAAGTATTATTTGTCAATAATCATTGTAAGTTACAACAATATATTTTCACATAAAAATAAAAAGTTTTAAAAAATCATTGCAATAAATTTGAATAATTAATGAAAAATATTACTCAACCGCATTATGAAAAAAAAAATGAAACTGATAACAATCAATAAAATTGAATCAAGAATCGCTCTATGTCACACAACCTATCATTTCCAGACTAGCTCTTGAAGTTTAGGTAGTACGACATCAAATTAAACGTTATCTCTGATCAAAAAATAAATCCTCTACAAACAATAACAAACTACGATCAATCTGATAAAGGATGTCCACAGTTTTATTATCCCAACACTACGTACTTCTAGTATTGAAAAGAAATTCTCATTGGAAATTCTACGAACCGTGTAAACTTCCGTTTATTACACGCCACGTGCAACAAGCAGAGACAACGACGACTACACGAGTGTGTCGACATCCTCCCAATTGCATATTTAAGAAATCATCTTTAATGTTGTTGCTAACCTCATGTTGTACTTGCTCAATTACGCATAATAAAAAGTTCCTATTAGTCACGGCAGCTGCCGCCGCAAGCCTTGGCAAAATGATATTCTTTTAAAGATGAAAATGGAATATTAATATTGTTGTCTTATTTACATTTTACTATACTTTAGTTGACTGTAACAATAACTTCATCTACCGCATCAAAGAGATGATTAGGGTAGATAACAAACTTTTTCAAGTAAGGACATTTTCAGTTACAATTCAGTGATTTTTGATATTTTGTTAATTTTATTTATGAAATTGTTAATAAATAATTTTAGCCTTTTCAGCATTAGAAAATAATAATATTATTACAAGATCGAGTATTAAATCTTTATAAAAGATGGTTTTGTTTTGCTTATTTGCAATGTTTTCTATTAGCGTTTAAAAATAATTTTTTGATATAAACTAATGAAGTCTTTTAAGTCATTGCAATCATATTCTAGTTTATTTTTAATTATTAGTTGACGGATAATTTACTATCGAATACCATATTTACCGAAAAATTGCATATTTTTTATATTTACTTATTACTAATATAATGTAGAACTTAAAAAAATCTACCAGATTTAGGTGACAATTTAGAATATCTACAAAAATATTTCCAAATATCTATTGGTATCTAACAATTAATATATACTGAAGTCATTTTTTAAATCTTTCACAATAATTAATTGCTTTCTTTAGGAAAACTATTATTAAAGAGTGCTTGCGATAGTTTTCGTTTAAAAAAAAATTTCAGTGTGCGCAATTTAAATGCAGCCAGTGTTAAAACCAAGAACCAACACTTAGATTCTTAGTGTTGGTTCTTCTTAGATTAGTACCTTAGAACCAACACTTATTATCAATATAATTATTTTTAAAATCCATTGATTCAAAAGCCGTTTTTTCAGCAATTTATTCACCTACATTCCAATATTTACGTCCTAGAGCCGTGATGGCTCAGGGGATAGAGCATTTGCCTTCTAATGAAGTGAACCGGGTTCAAATCCCAGCGACTGCTGGCCGATACGAATTCCGGATCCGGCTTGCACCGACCACAGTGTTGATGCAAAATATCCTCAGGGGTAGACGGATCATGGATTAGAGTTCCCTAGCCGTTAGGCTTTCCGTGGGAAGTTTTCCTCTCTATGTAACGCAAATGAGAGTGAGTTAAATCAAAAAGTCCTCCACGAAGGCAAATTTCTCCCAATACTTGATCCAGGAGTTCCTTAGCCTTCTGGATTAGGTTCAAAATTACAAGGTTACAGAATTGAACATTAGTAGTCGTAAACCCAAAATTGGGTCGGCTGTTCAACGACGGTTATAAAATAAAATACTTACGCCCTTTCTAAAAAACTTATAATGCTTCCCCATTCTAAATAACTCTTGTATTTTTCATTAAAAAATAAGCAAAATTGAAAAAAATATGATTGGTTGGTTTTTTGGAGTTTTTGGCGCAAGAGCCAGTTGTGGCTCTATAAGGCACCTCCAACTAGGTGAATATTATACATGTAAGTTGTGGGTTAAAAGCTAGATTGATGCGCAGATACCAATGTCTTTGAGGTAAGAAAGAATTTTATAATGAGGATCATCTCCAATTAATAAAGTCAATGACGGATTTAAGTCACCGAAATGGCGTCTCTCAAATTTCAAAATTGTTACACTAAGTCAAAATATGTTTGATAGTAAGAGGTTCCTTACAATGGGAACATTCGGGTGCAGGCTCATTTAACAAAAAGTGTTTATGAGTTATGCGTGTGACCAATACGTAAGCGATTTAGAAGCACTTAAAGCTCCCGAAGATTATTTAAGTCTTTATTAGGTTCTATAGTAGGTTTAACATTGGACAATTTATTGTGTGTTTCATATTTTTCTTCAGTTTTGCAATTTTTTTGTTCAATTAAGGTTAAATAATTTGTAAATTATTTTTCAAAACAAAAAAATGTTAAAAACTATTACTACAAAAACATTGCTATGCTATTATATAACTGTTAATTTTCAAAAAGATTCTGCAACTAATTTGAATTTGCTCAATCTCTGTGATATTTATAATCAATATCGTTTCAATCTTCTATCTTTAAGATTTTTCGGAAGCCATTTATCCTTAGGCCGTTTATCCGATGACTTATTCAACTGCACTTTATTAACTCTGTTCTTCTTAAAATCTCATAATGCTTATTCCAAATAACTTTTATAGTGACGTCAGACTAGATAGCGCGAAAAAAACTTTTTTCCCTTTTCCGAACTACTTCTTTTCCTTTCGTTTGAAAGGGAAAATCGACAAGAAAATTCCTCATCCGCGAAGAAAAGTTCTAACGGAAGAAGAGTAGGTTCAATAGCGCATAATTGCGCGAATATTTCTGCTTTTTCCCCCCTTCTTTAAATTGCAATATAAATACAAATTCCATCATGGCTACAAGCATTTCCAACCGCCAAAAGATTGTCTATGATAGAATGAGCGATGTAGTCGTCTCTAATTAGAAAAATGGAAAACGTTAAATTTTTAAATTTCGTGGTGTTTGTGTTTATTATGAATGGTTGTATTCGTAATTCTGTGATGTTAAATAACGTTAGAAGGGGTTCATTGTAATGATTGATTTTTTTCCTGGTGAATGTGTGATATGATTCAACTTTAAAAGAGAAAATAATAAATAAAAATATTTTCAGAATCAAAAAAAAATTATTTTTCAAAATATTTTCTGCCTAAGTGAAAATAATTAATTCAGAAAATGTCAAATTTCGTGGTGTTTGTGTTTATTATGAATGGTTGTATTCGTAATTCTGTAATGTTAAATAACGTTAGGAGGGGTTCATTGTAATGATAGATTTTTTTTCCTAGTGAAATAACGTTATGATTCAACTTAAGAAGAGAAAATAATAAATACAAATATTTTCAGAATCGGAAAAAAAATATTTTTCAAAATATTTGCTGCCTAAGTTAAAATAATTAATTCAGAAAATGTTAAATTTTTAAATTCCGTGGTGTTTGTGTTTATTATGAATGGTCGTATTCGTAATTCTGTGATGTTAAATTACGTTAGGAGGGGTTCATTGTAATGATAGATTTTTTTCCTAGTGAGTGTGTGATACTGTGTGATACCCTTTCTGAACATTTTTACGTAAAGGTTATACTCTTTTTGAACAGAGTTTCAACATTTTGGAGTTGATCATATTAAGTTTAAAATTTTGGGATAATTTCTGTTCATCTGCATAACAGAACTTTAAATTTTTCCCTGGACAAAAAAGCACATTTAATTACAGTTAAGGAATGCACGATTGATTGCAGTAAAGAAAATGTACAGTTAATTATTCTTGACAAATGAAAGTTGACAAAGATTAACACAATTGACAAAGATTAATGAACAGGCAAAAATAAATTTTTAGACCAGTTAAATACTACTTGTTTTAGCTTTTTCAAGCATGTTTTGCAGCAGTGATACACAACGATATTTTGAGTTCAGTTTCACACACTGTAAAAAATTCCGAATCACAAAATCCGGTAAACAGTACCAACACTCAAGGTGCTAGTGCTTTTTACCTTAAAATCCGTCTGTACCGGAACATGTTACGGGACAAATATCTCATAAACCGTAGTTATTACAGTAATAATCACCATATAAAATCACTCTAATAAAATAAATATTACTATTAAAATTATGGTATAACATTTAACGATAAAAATGGATTTTACGGATGTTACACTCAAAGTACCCGGTACTTCATATCGTAATTTGGTACGAAATTTTAAATATATAAAATTGATAATTTTGCATTTCTACTTTTTCAATGTGTATCAACAAACTAGTAAGTATTGTATTCTGTTTACTTTTTTTATGATAAACAAATTCACGCAAGACAATTTATATTTCTACTTTTTCGAAGTGTATCTATTCAAAAGTTCTGTCTACTGATTGCATTTTTATATAAAAGACAATTTCACATAAAACAAAACTACAGTTAAGTTTCAAAAAGAAGAGAGTTATACATCTTATTTTTACTTATCAGTTAAGTAATAGACATGATATCTTTCCAAATTCATATTAAGGTGACAAGACCTGGGTATTAAAGATGGACGATGCACCTAAAGTACCGGTACTTTACACCGTAATTTGATACGAAACTTTATACAATGTAAAATTGACATTTTTCCATTTCAATGTGTATCAACAAACTAGAAGTTTTGTTCTGTTTACATTTTTTTATGATAAACAATTTCAAAGAAGACTTTTCGATGTGCATCATTAAATTAATATTCAAAAGTTCTATCTACTGAGCGTATTTTTATATGAAAGATAATTTCACACAAAACAAAACTACATTTAAGTTCCAAAAAGAAGACAGTTATACATCTTATTGTTTCTTATAAATTAAGAAAGAGACATGATATCTTTCCAAATTCATATTAAGGTGTCAAGACCTTGGTATAAAAGATGGACGATGCATCTAAAGTACCGGTACTTTATACCGTAATTTGATACGAAACTTTATACAATGTAAAATTGACATTTTTCCATTTCAATGTGTATCAACAAACTAGAAGTTTTGTTCAGTTTACACTTTTTCATGATAAACAATTTCAAAGAAGACTTTTCGATGTGTATCAACAAATTAATATTCAAAAGTTGTATCTACTGAACGTATTTTTATATGAAAGATAATTTCACACAAAACAAAACTACATTTAAGTTCCAAAAAGAAGACAGTTATACATCTTATTGTTACTTATCAGTTAAGAAATAGGCATGATATCTTTCCAAATTCATATTAAGGTGTCAAGACCTTGGTATAAAAGGTCAAGAAATTCCTCTCTATTATTCTCTGGTTTATGGTTAGATGAAATGGTATAGGCAAGAGATTCTGTGAGTAATCCACAGGGATTCGGAAGTCCGAGTCATGATCAAAAGAATAATCTATATATAATTTTATTGGCCATCGGCTCGGCTAATGTTGTGTCACGGGAAATAAAGAAAGACGGACAATGGTAGATGGCCACGCTACGACACGTGACCAGCTTGTTATATTAAGTTTATGGGGTCACTAATAGACCAGGGTAAGGAAGCATAAACTGCAGAATTTCGATGAATTGGGCATACATAGATGTTAGATGAATTATTCATATTGAATAAAATTTGCGAATTATTTGTATTAGGATGAAAATAATTGCAAAATTGTTTTGTATCATTCAACACATTTCTATACAGTCATTGAGTTATTAGTTTTCTGAATCATAGAATAAGAATTAGAATTAAAAATAACAAATTGGATTATTACAAAATGCATTGTATAGTAAATTGTATTTAAATGTCACAAAAGTGTATCATTATTAAGCACATAGTTTATTAAATATGAATTTTCTGTGCAAGCTAAGGTTAGTTAGTTTGTTAATAAGTCACTAATTATTGGAGCAAGAGTCCTAAAAAGGCTCTATCGCGCCAAACACTTAGTTGAAGCTAAGCCCGGTTTAAGTTCTTGGGAAGTACTTTATGTCTTTCCGCAAGTTAGGAATTTTAAAAAGTGATAATAATTTCCATTAAATCTTAAAGAATCAATGATTGTAAATCACGCTTCACTAGTTAATAATAACCACCTTTTAATTAAAAATACGTAAATTCATGAATCTAATTATATGCATAGATCATACCGTTCTTTAAAAATGCATTGTTTACTACAAACATCTTTTTTTCCCTTTAATTTAGCAAACAACACTTTATTTATTTACTTTTCATACAATATTCATCATAAACAAATTTCATATTATGCCTATCGGAATTTTAATATTACTAAATTTTAACCCAGAATATATCTAAAAAATTATCGCAATGTTTTTCAAATTTCACTATTTTAAATATACGGTACACTAAAGGAAGATAAAATCAAATCGAATAACTCTTAAATAAATTATAATTCATCATTGTTATAAACTGGATAATGGTAACAATATTTCACAATTCATTAATTGGAAATGAATACTTAACATCCAACAACTTAAATACACGGTGGATATTTCTTTTGAATAAAAATTAGCTACTACGACTCTCTAATGGCAATAAATGTTGAGATTTTAACCATTTTCAAAAGAAAGTATTTTACTACCCAAAACCTATCACCCTTCTTCTCCAACAACCATTATTACTTCTTCATCCTTCCCATTCATTTTATCCAATATCCTGTCCGCTTGAAACGGATAGCGATTTTAAGTAATAATGATCCAACTTTACCTCCTTCATCGTCATTATACTCTTACAGTCCTTTTATACCATCATTATTACATTTCTCCCATTTCTAAAATGACTCGACATTTACAGAATGAGGTGAATTGCTTGTTACAAGAGGGAGATGACTTAAGAAAGGAAATAAATTGTGGACTCCATCACCTTTACCACAACTTGGTAAACCAGGAATATGTTTTGATTATTAAACTACCAACTAATTTGTTTCATAGAATGTCGTTGTTTTTGTTATGATTTAAAGATTTGCGGAAATTTACTTTCCTATTTCAGATTACCAGTGTTTTCAGATTTTCGTATAGCTCATAATCTTAATGTCCATCACTGTTAGTTATTTATCTTCAACAATAAAGGGCCGACCCACGTAATGGATTCATGACCAATATACGTATTATTATAAATTAGGAAACTGAATGGAAGACGTGTTTACGTTTACATGCTGACCATCTATATTTTTGTAACTAACGCAATTACTACTCTAACAAATTTTACAAAAGTGTTTAATTGAAACCTGTAATAATAACTGATATTTTTAATTTGGTCTTTTGTAATAAAATCAAATTCGTACCCTCACATTCTGACCATCTTTAGTTTTATAACTAACGCAATTAATAAATTGTGGACTCCTTCACCTTTACCGCATCTTGGCAAACCAAGAATATGTTTTGATTATTAAACTGCCAACTAATTTGTTTCACAGAATGTCGTTGTTTTTATTAAGCTTTAAAGATTTTACGGAAATTACCTTTCCTTGCTTAACTACAATTGCATTAACATTACCAGTATTTTCAGAATTTATCGTGTGACTCATAACCTTAAAATTAATGTCCATCACGGTTATTCATTTATCACGAACAATATAGAACCGATTCACGTAATGAATTCATGGCCAATATACGTATTATAGTAAATTTGGAAACTGAGTGGAAGACGTGCTGAGCTAAAATCATTAATGAAGTACACCAATTAGCAACAATGTAATGGATTCATGGCCAATATACGTATTATTGTAAATTTGGAAACTGAGTGGAAGACGTGCTGAGCTAAAATCATTAATGAAGTACACTAATTAGCAACAATGTAATGGATTCATGGCCAATATACGTATTATTATAAATTTGGAAACTGAATGGAAGACGTACTGAGCTGAAATCATTAATGAAGTTTTGATTACAAATGTGTATAAATAACTAATATTTTTTATTCGATCTTCTGTAATAAAAGCAAATTCATACGCTTACATATTGAATATCTATATTTTATAACAATTACAGTAGAGGTATAACAGAAAATGGTTATTTCAACATGTATTCCATATAATATGCATTTAACTTATTCAATAACAAAAGCTCAAAATAATTACTGAAGTTTAAAGTAGTGGTTTGTGATCACTTGAGAGTGATTGACTGATTGATTGAATGTGGGGTTTAGTGGCAAATAAGTCCAAATAAATACATGCTGATTACCCGAAAATTTTCGAGAAACAAGCATATTATGGAATGTTGACCATCTTTCTCAAACACCAAACATATTACATGTTTCTGTGTTGTCTGATATTTATGAAAGTTCATTTCCATCCATTTAGTTTAAAATAACATTGTTAATAAAATAGGTCTCTTATGTTATATTTCGACTAAGAAAGGGAAGATTGTATTCTGTATAACCTGATGAAAATCTAAATTCATATCAGGAATCATTTAATGCAATTTCTATTGACCAAAGGATGCGTTGAAGAAAATAAAAACGAGTTTTAGATTTTCAAATCAATATCAACTAAAAATTTATATTTCGAAAAGAAATATTTATCACCCGAATCACAGTTTTAACAACACATGATTTATAAAGAAAATATATACATAAACTCTTATCATACATGTAAAATTATTGCTTAAGTTCCTAGCCAGGTCATTACTCCGAAACAGCTATAGGAACTCAAATCAATAGCACTGCCAACTTGATTCAAAAGTGAATATTGATACGTTAGTTTATAAAGTATTCTTTTTGTCAAAGATAATTTTCGACATTTCTCTGTTACTGACTGTATTTTGAATTAAAAATAATATATTTTTAGAATTATACAATATACCGGAAATTAGAAAAAGAAGATTTACAACTTGAAACGACAGTTGTTAATATTTAACTAATTACCAGGATATTTACCATTTTTACAAACACACATTTAGATTTAGATACAACAGAGTGAAAGAATCCTTACACTAAATTATTATAAAGCAGACATTCATTTAACTCTGATTCTAGCAAATAATGAGACTGGATTCCACTAAACAAAGGGAAGCCATGCTCTTTCAATTTCTCTCTTTTCAAAATCAACACTAGAAAATAATGCTATCTTAATGTTAAAATTACAGTAAATTGGCGTTGGTTGTTCAGATATAAGCATAGGTCATTCCAGATTTTTTGAAGGTCTTGTTTGTATAAAATTGTTTTTAAAAAAAATACTACTAATTTCGTAAAATTGGGAAAATAGGGTCCTTTTATGAAAAATCGAAGAAATATTTGTATGTCCAATAGTTACGTGAAATGTCCGTTTTTTTTAATTAGCAAAACATTGTCCGTAGTTTTCGAAAAGTAAAAGTTGGCGTTTCTTTTTGACTGGGTCCTGTTTATGCTAAAGTACGAAAAATGGTCATATTTTGGTGAAAAAAATATGTAAAAAATTTGCGCTTTAAGGAGTTGTAGATTTAAAATTATGAGATAATGAATCCATTGACTAAATTCTTCAAAGAATGAATTGTATGAAAGATGCATTTTTAAAACGAAAATTTTTGTAAAAGATCTGTTTTTAAAATAAAAAGCATTTTGAAAAGTCCAAATTTTACATTAAGATATTTTGTGCGGGGCGGGAGCGTTTTCTTTATAAAATATTTTGTGAAGTGCCCTTATTTAAGATAAATATTTTGTGAAAGGTCAGGTTTAAAGATCGACATTTTTATTAAAGATTCAGTTAACGGATCTAAGTTCCCTACTAAATTGACTAACTAATTAAACCTCCTTAACTTATCTCCTTAACCCTTGAATAACTTATCTGCTCAACTAACTAACCTCGTTAACTAATTAAAAGTAAGTTGGAAAACTTAGAAAATTCATAAGTTTTACCCCATTTCTTTAATAAATTGTCTTTTACAATTAGGCTGAAATTAGAGAAGTTAATTTTGATTCTATACTCGATTAATTCAGCTTATTCTGGAATATATTTAAGCTTATATTCAGAACTGAGAAAGAATGCTGGTGCTTACGATAAAATATTGAGGGAGGAGAAATTCCATCGTTAATTCCAAAGTATAATGAGGCGAATTCCTCTAAGATGAAGAGAATCTATGCACATCAGCTTTCCACATCGCAAATTATACTTAAGACAATGATGAAATCTAAATATTAGAATTCACCAATCACATATATTCGAGGAAAGAGCCTGATAAATAGTAACAACCGACTGTTTCCACATGCCCTAAAGGTGTGTACTCTTTCGGCGTTCGGAATGAGAGAATAAATTCGAGATTGTTGAATTCATTCTAAATTATTATAGGGATAGATAGTAATGATTTACTTGAAAGGCACCGCGCAGTTTAGATATGTTGTAAGCAGTGAATTGAGCAATATGCAGGTTTTATGGCGTAGTTTGAATGTAAACAAGATGCTAATTTGGTTTGAATTTTATCTGTGCTTATTCAAGAACTATCATGATAAAAGAATCTTGTTCAAATAATTGGAAAAAAAAACTAGTCGTTATTCCTGTTTTTCTTTCCATCACGTGTGGTTAGTGGTGTGTACGAAAGTGAGTCATGAGGCCGGGAATTCCAGAAAGTGATTCTTAGAGATGATTAAAAAAAAGAGAACAGGTCCACAACTTAAAAATAAAATTAACAGACATCTAAAAAAATTTTGAGTAGTAAGTTAATCTATAAATAAAACAAAATATCATCTAATTCATAGTTTTTACTCAAAGATGAAAATTAAAAATGCGTTAAATATAAAGTTTAATTGCACAAGGTCCAAATGAGAACATGCTACGGCAAAAACACGCTAATGCAAATCAAAAGGTAAAGTGCACACTTTACTTATTTGTTTAAAATACATTAAACATTGATAAAATGGTGCAATAACAATAAGGTGACAATGAAATAAAATCAGCTCAAAGTGAAAATGCAAAAAATTTTCGGAAATAGGTAAAATGGTAAAAAGGAAGGAAAATCAAGCATAGATTAAAACTTATATAAAATTTTAAATACCACAAGCAGGTTAAAACACAGAAAAGTTAGAATGATGGGTATCACCTAGTCGAATTAAAAAATGCAACTTATTAAACATCCCTAAAATTAAGATTTATAATTTATGCTTTTTATAATAATTGAAAAAGTAATGGATCAAAATATTAGATGCGTTTCCCAAACTTTTTCTATTCAACTCAAAATAGAAATTTCAATTAATTTCCCCACATGTATTTAACCTATGTTAGCTGATGTCATTGTTTCTGTCCTACCGCAAACTCAAAAGAAAGTTATAATTTAAACAATGTGCATGCTATTTTGCTGTTAAGAATATAGCGTTCCACTTGCTTTTCAAATAATAAAAAAATAGAACTGAAACAATTTTCCTTTTCATAAATTTGTGGCTTTTCATAATCTTAACATTTGGAGCGTTATCCATAATTAGTATAGAGAACATTGGCTAAATATTAACAAAACTTAACCTGAAAGTCATAAATAATATTACAATCTAGTAACAGCTATAAGAATTAAATATTAAAAAGCGTTATTTTATTTGATTACCTTTGAAAAACTGTCTTAAATTACAATACTACAGAATATTTTAAAAGGATTTTTATTCAAATAACTTAACTAAATAATTACTCACATAAACTTAATTAAATACTTCAAATGACAATAATGTCTCAATTTTTTTATATAATAAGGATATTTTTTCACTGCCAGAAAAGTATAATTGTAAGAGATTACTTTTTTTAATCTTTACAATACTTAAATGATAAACGCAATTTTTCAACTCAAAGTCTTTTAGAACAACCCTGCAAAATAAATTTTGTAATATGAAGCAATAAAATTTTATATACGTGCTACGCCAATAAAATTCCTAATTTAAAAGTCATGATTTCAATAAACAAAGACAGAATCTCAATAAAAGAAACTACAGTGCAAGGGAAAAATAAACTTTTTGTCCGTTTATAAAAATGTATCTTAAAAAAAAACATCGTCTAACTCTTCATCTCAAAAAATAAGTTCGTTTCCTTAATATTCTCGACACACCCCAGAAGGAAAGGAGTAAAAAAAAAGTAAGTAAAGGGACTCAATTAGGTAAAGACAGTCCTATGAAAGTCAAGAAATTTATGTGTTCACGATGTCGCCAATCTCTCGAAGAGGGTGGACCTTTTACGGCCATGTTGTCGAGGCTCCAGACAGTCTGTCTATGAGTCCTATCCAATCTCTGGTTAATATCCTTTTACTCCATGGGCGTTATGGGATTCAGGAAAAGGCCTGCAATTCGTCTCCAGGATTCCGGACCATTTTACGAGCTTTGGGTCTCGCCTGAGTACCAAAAAATGAAACAGGGTTTTTCCTGGGGATTTTTACCAAGGCAGTTATTGCGCATATTGCAAGGACTGGTGAATAAACATGTTTCGAATACATTTGGGTACAGATGGAGTTGTTATTGCGATTTATGGTACAATATCACAAGAGTATGGATTGATGGTTACTCTAAGATGTGGTGAACAAACAACATTTATTGTAGTTGTTTGGTAATGCTAGAGAAATATCACTTTTTGACTCGAACAATTTCTTATACAAAGTATCAACAACTTGATACTTTTATTAGCCGAATATGTGTGTTTGTAATGAAGTTTCTCGAACTTATGGAAAATGTTTTATTTTAATATTTTATGCGATACATCATATTTTAATATATAAATATCTTTTCTTTAAATGAATTGTTTCTATAAAATAAGTAATAATTTTTGAAAATTTTATATCGGAAATTAGAGATTTTTTAACTCCAATAAAATAAATAAATATGCGCTGAGGAAAAATAATGTTTGTCAAATTACCAGAATATAGTAAAATTTACGATGTTTTCTGGTTCTACGGGAACATCAGAAAAGTCGTTAATTTTTACCGAAGAGTTTTAACTGATAATGATTTTGGTAAAATTAACAATAAAATATGGTTTTATATTATGTGATAACATTTGGGAAATATGGTAAAATTTGGTAATTTTATCATGATATCTTAGACCACAGCACAAAAACCATTTATTTTGCTAAATTTAGTTTTCAGTTACTTATTTTTTACTAAATGTTTGGTAACAAGAACTGTAAATTGAAAATCAAAATTTCCAGGAAATCTTTAGCATATGGAACGAAAGTTACCAAATGAATCGTTCAAATACAGTAGTGTTTCCCAAAGTGTGGTACGCGTACCCCCAGGGGTACGGGAACTGTTTAGCGGGGGTACGCGTTCTTATGCGAAATATCTTGCAACAAACGAAAATTTCAAATTTTTTTTTTAAAAACAAAGCTGGCCATGAAAATTTAAGATAATGTATTTTTCGATTGGCTATTTTTTGCAGAGTTAACAGTTAATACTTAGTGGTGTCAACAGCCAGTTGTGATTTTTAACTTTATTTTCCGTTCTAAATAAACATATTTTTTTAAAAAATACATTCGTTTTTTTATTAGTGGTACACAGCTTTACGAAAAATTTAGAAAGGGTACACAAAAGTCATAAGTTTGGGAAACACTGAAATACAGTATATTTAGGTTTTATTAACTAGATATTTTGGTATATTTTGGTTTTATAACTAACTGTTTTTTTTTACTAGAAAAGCCATTACCATAATGTAATTTTACCAGAATTTTCTAATGATTTCAATAATGATTAATAATGATTTCATGACATAAATGTACATAAAAAATAAATATTAATTGTTTCTGAAATTTGGCGAACATTGAATTAGTTCAATGTAGGGACCATAAAATAAATTCAGGTGCTTATAAAAATATTTTTAACAGTAGTAATAAAACTCATATACACTTATTAGCTCAATTAGGAAAGTAGTTATTGATAGTTATGCAAATAATACAAATATCAACTAAAATAAACACATTTCTTCAAAACCAATCTACAAGTCTTATAGGCAGAAAGATATTAGTTGTGATAGCTAACAGAGGGACCAGTTTTAATTGCATTACTATATCTTTAATTGTGCGACAATTCTAAAGCTTTCCTTTTCATGAATAAATCATCTATTTAATTCGATATCGTTACAACATATGTTTGTGAGATTATAATATTTCATTCAATTATAGTAATTATTTTCTTTTATCAAGTTCTGTCCAAGGAGGAAAGTGAAAACCAATGCTTTCTTCATGACTATCATATAGTTTTGATCAGAGCTTTCTCTATAAATCTAGAAGAAGAAAAAAAGAGTCGTTTATGAAATCATGTCACGAGCTAGCTATTAACTTAATACCAGCTATTTCCACGTTCCAGTCTTTCGGTTAAACTCGTGGGTTGAATGAATTGCATTATTCCAAAGGACCACAGAATGATATTGGGTAGGAAATTAATGGTACCGGAAATTGAATTTTAATTTTAAAATGTGTAAGAATTGTAATTAGAGAATTCATATATGCAATATGCGAACAAGAAAGATTATGGTAAGGATTTTTGTTTCGGCCAACTGCTTAGAAAATTAGAATTTTATATTGTTCAAGATTGTGAAGAGAGATAAGTAAATTCGAAAAATTAGTTCCAGCTTGTTGAAATAATAATTCTCGATTCTTTAAAACTGAAAATTATGAAAATGTAACAGTTTCTTCTTCTCTGAGAAATATCTAAGATTATTATAAATACGTTATATAAATTTTCTTCATACTAATCAAGTAGATTTTCTCCTCATATTCAAAGTTGAATTAAAAATAAGAAAAATGGTAATGAAGCGATTTTTTACTGATATTTTGATTAAAAGATCAATTTTTGATAAATAATAATGGAGTATTTGCTTTTTTTTTTTAGTTTTAATTCCTAATAAAATAAATGTATTACGTAAAAAGGAAAGAGAAAACAGGATCAGCACGGAGGAAAAATTCTTGTTAAATTTTGAGAAATTTCATATGCTAATAAGATTTCTAGTAAAAAAAGATATAGTTCTGGTAAAGAATAACAAGATATACGGTATTTGAACGATTTATTAGGTAATTTTTCTGTTCATATGATTATGGTTTACCGGAAATTTTGATTTTCAAAATTATCGCTTTAATTACCTTAAATTTAGTAAAAAATATAAAATTGAAACGTAAATTTAAATGATAAATGATTTTTTTCCTATACTACTGAAAGATATCATCATAAAATTACCAAATTTTACCACATTTACAATATTTTATCACCTATTATAAAACCATATTATATATTTAATTTTACCTAAATCATTATCTCGGCGATTCGGAAAAAATAACCAAGTTTTTTGGTGCTCCTTTACCACCAGAAACACAGTAAATTTTACCATATTTTGACAATTTTAACCATATTTTTTCTCAGTAAAAGTATAATGGATTATATTTAAAATTTTCTTTCAAAATAGTAAATTTTATAAATTTAGAGTCGTAGTGATCTAAAAGAACTGCATGCGGTAAAACACCATTTCAACAAATGAAAATAATTTTATAATAAAATAAACTGCTTAAAAAAAGAATCTTCTAATACTTCGATTTTTTTATCATAATTTAAAAATTACTCACATAAATAGAAATAAAATGTAAATATGCAAAAAATGCAGTTTACTCAATCCGAACATAACGTTTAAACATTTATTTCAGTAAAGTGCGCTAGAAGCTATGTGCATAAAAATTTTTACATAAGTATGCAAAAAACCTTTTTAAGAGCAATGCATATTGCCTAGCAATTCAAATAAAAAATGAATTAACTCTCAATATTTACGAATATAACCCTTAGTTTTGAATAAATTCAAAAACAAAATATTCTTTCTTTTTTTGCTAAAAAAAACTTATATATTAACTTTTTAAAGCAGAACACAAACAACTTTTGTGGAAAGTTTAAAATATATTGGGCAATGTGTTTTAACACCAGATCTTCATCTACTCGAAATTGCATTTCTAACCGTAGACAGGGATGAAAAATAGAAGAAAATCTGCAAATGGCTCTGCAGAATATTTCGAAAACTGCGTTACGAATCCAAAAGAAAAAAAACTAAGCCTAAAAAAGGGGAAATAGAATTGTTCAATGCTGTTGTTTATTCCTTTAGTGCTTCATTGAATTGTAGATAGTAAAGAGTTTGTGGTTTCAGGAGAACAGCATTTACACGATTATTTCCTGCTTCCAATTAAAATTCCACTTTTCCGAATTCTTCAGGAAAATGTTCTTCAAAAGTGAGATTTCTTAAGGAACAAAACAAACAAAAGCAAAAATGGGGAAAGTCTTTCTCAATTAATATGTGTGGAACCTTCAGGAGAATTGATTTTCCCACTGAATGTTTTAAAATTCCTGAGATTATTCCAGAATTTTTATTTTTCTGAAGTGAAAATTCCTGGAAGGCGTTTCCAAGAAACAAAAAATTTTTTAAGATATTCATTCACCTTTTGCAAAGCAAAGTTTTGTATTTAGGTTTGAAAACAGACGAATATACAGATGTAAGCTGGATTATAGATTAACAATCAGCATTATTGGTGTTTAATTTCTTTTTTGTGAAAATTTTTTCCCGTAAAAGTACTGATTTCTTTTATTTTGGATATCCTTGAAATATGTTATTGTATAGTAAAAAAAATCTAATTATAATTAGTAATAAAACAAATTTTTCATTATTTTGAATTTTCTATTTTTGTACAAAATTAAGGCAAAATTTTTCATAAGAAATCGGAAAAAAAGACAATAAATGAAAAAAAATATTCAGTTTGTATGGACACAACAAATCTAAAAAAACAATAATTAAAAAAAAAGTTTTCATTCAGATTTTTCCACCTTCATATTACATTTTCACCATAATTGAATAAAACTTCTGCATTGGAATTTTTGTAGTTTATGTTCTTGTAGGTAAAAATTTTGAGGCAAATCCATAACTTAAAATTATAATTGATTAGCGTAAACTTTATTTTTATTTACTTTCATGGTAATATTAAAACTCACATTCAAACCAACTAGCAATTTTAAATGACTTGTTGGCCAAACAATAATTTACATTCCTTATTAAAATCCTGTTTACAATAAAATTGTTCTAAAGTATAGTTTTTCGTATATGATAGCTAAAAAGTATTATTTATAACTAGTATTCTTTTACTTAAAACGAAAATATGTAATTATTTTTTATTTTTTTTGTGCTCTAAGTTATAATCATATCTAAGATAGGACAAAAATTACCATAATTACTTTTCAAAGTTCATACTTTTCTTAGAAATCACCACACCGGAAAATGAAATAAGTTTTGTTTAATAAAAGTTATGATAAATATGCATTCATGAGAAGCATTAAACGAGAAAAGAATGTAGAAATTAAAGAAACATTCGACTAGAAAAAAGTTTTTCTTTTATTTTTCCGTTTCTGAGAATCTCTGTCTAAAAGAACTGGTTTTTGATTTGAAAACTGATTTTTTATGTGCATCAAGAACAATAGTTAAAAATCGTATGTAAAATAAGACAAGTAGTTTGAAACTTATATTAAGATGCAATAAAGATTTCATAAAAATATTTTTGTTTTGAGTATTTATTTGCAATTTTGAAATAACTTTATGGACATTTTTGGTTACAAAAATTAATAAATAAATAATTAAAGTGTCATTTTAAGAGAATTTTTTTTTTATCGTTACAACGAAACCTTCACAAAACATTTAATCCCAAAAACAAACTAATCCATTGTAAAAATGGAAGCTTTAAAAATATGCTCATCTAAAAAAAAAAAATTACCTTCAAAATATTTTTTATTTTAAAATTTAGCTTTTTTTTAAACAGTGCCTAAAATGTCTGTAAATCTCACCTTTAAGACTACAACTCATTGAAAGATTTGGTTTTACACTATTTTTTTTCCAGCAAAACCTGAACAAAATAACTGATTCTACAGTAATTATAGATTCACAAAATCAAGACCCTATTTCACAAATTCACAAAACATGAATAAATTCTCCACATTTTCTCAAAAACGGACATTTTACAAAATGTTTAGAATTTTTGTTTTCTGATTTACAAAATAGTGATAAAACAGAAATATACTTAATATTATAATATTTATGGTCATGTCAAGATCCTTAATACGCTGAATACCACGCTAATTTTACATGGCTTTCCCGTCTGGCCAAACGGTAAATTACTACAAACAAAATTTGCAAATACAGTCGAACTCGTTTATAACGAGCTCGGATTTAACGAGAACTCGGATTTACCGAGGGAAACGAGAATATTTGGTTGGATCAATGTTTAGTCTATGGAGTAGAAGTCGCTTTTAACGAGCAAAACCCGGTTTTAGCGAGCAATATTTTTCCGTCTTGTAATCTTTTTTCTCATCTTTCTAGTCTTTCTGTCTTATCTTTTTTTCAAAATGATAAGAAATGCGCGCGAAATAAAAAAAAACGCGATTAAATTAGTTAATGTAATTAAAGTAAGTAAGTATTAATTAAATTTTAAGTAAATTCAATCATTTGACCTCCCAAGCCCCCCCCCTCTTCTGGTTGCACGCCTGTCTTAAGTACCCGTTTATTACGAGCACTCGGATTTAACGAGTACATGTTACGGTCCCTTTGTGCTCGTTATAAACGAGTTCGACTGTATTAGACAGATTTTGCTAGTTTTTTCAAAGGTTTAACATGACATACCTGAAAAAAGTGGTGAATTATATAAGCCTACGAATTGTTTAGAAATAGTGGTGGATAAAAATCTACTAAATTGAATTTATTAAACCAAGAATTACAATTAATAAACTACCACTTGAAAATATTTATTCGCTGTCCGGAGCAAGTTGGCATCTTTGTGTAAATAAATAGAACTATTTCTGTGTGTTCTATATTGCATTACTTTCTTCAAACCATTTTAGTAACGATAATATAAGAAATTAAAAATTTACTCGAATTATGTGTTTCTAATAATCTTGGCTTCGCCGGTCACCGGTGTCCCCCGTGGCTCTACGAACAAACTCAGTGCCGGTCACCGGTGATCCCCCATGACATTCAACGTGTTAAAATATATTTAGATGCTTGTTGCATCAAGGGAAAAGTACCATTAATACAAAAAATTATATTATATTCTAAATTATATGAAATAATTGTTCAGTTTAAAAAACAGAAAATAACAGAGAAAAGACAAAGCGAGCTCATGCTGGCCATTTCGGTTTCGGTCGCTTAGTATAAATTGTAATTGGTGATATTTTATTGATTCGAGAAAATCTACATTGAGGTATAAAGAAACTACACAACGGTGATTATTAACAAAATCCCTCAAAGCCATATTACTAAAAGATTTAGTAAAATAAACCTAGGATCTCTACTTATAACAGAATATAGCGTCTTATTAAATTTGGAAAATGGAGTGTTTCTTAATTGTTACTATCTCTTTTCTAATAGCGTGAAATATTTCTAATAGCGTGATCTTTTCTAATAGCGTTCATTATCTAAGATCTCTTTTTTAATAGCGCCTTTTCTAGTAGCGTGAAAGTACTGAATTGGTTTTAAAGTGTTGTTTTTATTTGAGACAGTTGGCGTAAACTTTTATAATAGTGTATTTTAAATACTTAAGGGTATAATGTAAGGTAAAGCACAAATATAATTATCGCGTTTTAAAATACGTCGTTCCAAACATATACGAGTGTTTTTGTGTAGTTGAGGATTATGCATGTTAGTAAAAGCGTATTTTAAGAATGAATTTGTATGGTTTTTATTCCTATATTTTTAAAATTAAGAGTTAAATAAGTACTTAGAACTTTCCTTGCTATTAAAATAATATTTTTCAAAAATGTAAACATTTACGTCATCTGTATTAAGTTAATATAAAAGAGAAAAAAACCCGAAAAACTCAATTCACAAAGGTCAGAAATAAGAGTTTCCTGATGGAAATAAGAAAAAAAATTGTTCCTTCAAAAAATAACGTGTGCTAAAAAAATACTAACGGCATGCGACTTTGAAAATTTTACAACTAGCATACACAGCTAAAGGTTTTGGTGTATAATTGTTACCATTTATGATATTGAGGTTAACTAAATTTTTTGCAATGAACAGTCACATTTTATATTTACTTTTTCCTCTTGATAGTTTTAGTTACTTATTCATTTTTGTTTGTTTGTTTCCTAAAAACACACATTTTCCTGCACATTAAAATCAATTTAATGACTTCATTGCAAAAACATTTCGTTTAGTAATATATTCGCACTAATTCTTTCAAACAATCGTTATTTTGTCAATTTTATATAGTTTTTTTTCGCACAATAGCTGCAGTTCTTTACTAAAAATGCATTTAGTGAGCCTCAGCACCAAAAAAAAGATTCCAATTATACATATTTTTTTAAATAGTTTCAAATATGCTGCTCTACTTCATAAAATAGTCTGCTGTATTTAAGTTGAAAAATATCTCAATATAAAAACATTTCCAAAATTAAACAACAACAAAAAATTCAAAGTTGAGCAATTTTAAGGTTTTTTTTGATACGTAATTCTATATAGGTTTACAATTAACATTAATAACATTATACGTGGATTAGCATTAAGTATAAAAATTAACTCTGACGTACTACTTTTTTACGAATATTAGCTGAATATCGCCTATTTTTAACAAAGGAAATTCTCAAAAACCGAAATTTAACTCAACCGCAACCTCGTCTACCAAATTGTAATACTAATTATAAATAAGCCGTAATAGTTAGCACCTCTGCTTCGGTTTCCAAAATGGTGCATCTTCTTTTATTACTAATGCATTGATTTTGGTTATTAAGTAAAGTATCCTTTTAACTAATTCGTAAATCATAAGTGTTATTTTACATCGAGAAAAATTTAAATGGGCATAAATACGAACAAATAATTATAAATAGGTACACTTTTTTACTTAATTTAATGTATAAATATTATTTATATCTCCTCAATTTATGTTCGAAGCATTGGATTTTTATTCGAATAAAACAAGTCACGTTTCTCTGACATTGCATTACCAGACTTTCTCAGTGTTTACACTTCTTTCCATCAGCCTTAACTAGTGACACTTCTTTCACATCTTAACATTTTCTTGCAGGAAATCTTTTATAAATAGGCTGTACAGCACATTCTCCGACAAGTAATAAAAGCCAAAGAATTCCCAATAGTATCGCTTCTACCACACGCAACTTAATTTCTTCATTCACTTGGAATTTGCCATTTATTTCTCCAACGAAAGGCTTTATCACAAAACTAAAACGACTTTCTACTTTTACTTAGACAATGGGGAACGACGGATTAAAACAGTGTAAGTTACCAACAAAAACCAAAGTGGGAATTACAACCACTCAATTTTCAACATTTTGCTTTTTGGAATTAATTCTTGTCCCCAAGTGTGTCATCTTTGGTGGGATTTGTTGAATTTCGGAATAAAAAAAGATTGCTTAGCACAATCCAATCCCTACCCTCTCGATGTAATTAATGCATAATGAGTCATTGGGGAAACGATTATTAATTAGTATGCTAATCGTTAAAGCTATTAACGCCAGGGAATGACGTCAGCTGTGAGAATTGACTGAGGTTAAATGACGTATTAACGCAGGATCAAAAGCCGATTGGCACTTTTGCTGGCTAATGGATTTTCCTGATTTCTGGCGTCCGCCATCATACGGACGAACGCTTCATCGCCATTTGTAATCAACAAGGAGCTAAATGAAACGGGAAAACGAATACATCGTAGACACATTAGTATCCTTTTACTTCATTGTTGCATTTTCTGTTCACACATTGAATGTGTTGTCAATTATTCAATCGTAAATAAAGCTTGTTGTTGTAGTTTTAAGCCCTGTTCTTTTTTTTAACCCAAATTTTCAATGCAAAATATATATAATAATTAATCGAAGCCAATACTTTTTATAACAATATAATAAGTCACTATCATTTTTTTATCCACAATGTGTCATCTATAGTAGCAAATTAAACATGCTTTCCTTCCTTCGTATTTAAAAAATTTCTTTATTTCGGAATAAAAATAAATAAAAACATTTTCTATTTAACCCTATTTTTTCTTTAAACATATCTTGAAGTATTTCTTTATCATTGGTTAGGTATTATCACTAAGAATTTTAAATTTATCCCATTGGACTCTTTCGCTGCTTAAATGATAACTTTAAATGATAGCTTTTTGAACACCGGGTTCAAAAAGCTGAGAAAAAAAGGTTATCATTTGTAATTATCATTATAAAAAGTTACTTGAAAGAAGATTAAATCACAAATGCTAAAATTTAGTAAAAATCTAAACGCGAAATAGTTGAAAAATTAGTGATTTCCAATTAGAAAATAATTATTCTTTAACTTTTTAATTTCAATTTAATATTGTTACACCTTCAGTGTATAATTATCTCACTAATGTGACGTAACCACTGTCGAATTGTAATATCTTTGCTTTGTCATCCTTGTCATTTGTCCTACTAATGAAGTTGTATCATGTTATACCAAAACACGTTTGAATATTAATATATTTGACTATTCATGCACGGAAGAAATAATTCTGTATGGCAAAAACATATATTTGGTAAAATAATCCTGTAATTTTGATTAATAAAACCTCAGTATACGGTATTTAAACCATTCATTTGGTAATTTTTCCAATCCATGGTAAAAGTGCACTTGAATTCTGGTTTCTAAAATTACAGTTCTTATTACAAGACATATAGAAAAAAACACAAAACTGAAATGTAAATTTTCCCGAATAAAAGCTTTTTGTACCATGCTCTAAGGTATCATGACAAAATTACCAATTTTCAGCACATTTAACAAACTTTAACACCTATTATAAAACAATATTTTATGGTTAATTTCACCAAAACCTTTACTAAAGCGCTTCGGTAAAAATTACCGCGTTTTTTGGTATTTCCATAGATCCAGAAACAGTAAATTTATCATATTCTGATAGTTTAGACTATATTTTTTTCTTAGTGTGATTTCAAACGTGTGATTATCACTACCTGAATCAAAATTTATATAGTAAAAATAGAATATTTAACAGTCGACGGTGGAGCCAAAGTTTATTTAAAGAGCTTATTTTTACGAGAAATGCGTGTCATCGGGAAAAATTGGCAGATTTTGTAGGGTGAAAAAAACATTACATTTCATAAACAATCAACGAACAGAAATTCATTTTACTAAAAATATTTTGCAAAGGAATTTGTGCTTGCAATAACATGTGTTAAAAAATACTGAAATAAACTGAAATATTGCTACAGAAAATACTGAATCACTCCATACTAACGAAAGTTTTAGTGACAGAGTTTTTTTTTTATATTTATAGCGTTATACTTTATTTTTATTTTAAAATGTTACTTAAAATGCAATGACTTATGGAGCATTATAAAAATTTTTTTTTTTTATTTGAACCATATAAGTGGTTCAAATTTGCAATGCTAAGTTGAACCGAACCATTTTTTTTATATTTATAGCGTTATACTTTATTTTTATTTTAAAATGTTACTTAAAATGCAATGACTTATGGAGCATTATAAAATTTTTTTTTTTTATTTGAACCATATAAGTGGTTCAAATTTGCAATGCTAAGTTGAACCGAACCATATTATATCAATTCTCAAATTTGATTACACTATAATATTGGCTCAACTTGAACTACAACAAGGTTCAATTAAACATTGTTATTATAATGCAGCAAACTTTACCCCGTTATATGGTTCAGCACTAAACAATGCACAGATTACATGGTTTAATGTGAAAATGACTTTTCTAAGAGTGTAGCTATACACACACTGTAAAAATTAACTATAAATTCGTTAGAAAAAAAAATTTTTACAGAAAAAAATTGTCTGAAGATGCAGTTTTTTTCTGTTTTTCATAGTTTCCAGCAAGCAGCAAAAATTTCCAGCTTTTTTTAACTGATTTTCTCCGTTCACTTGACAGTTTAAAACTGTTTTTATCTGTTTTTCAATTCAAATTCTAGTTCATTTTTCAGAAAATTTTATGATAATTTTTTGCATTTTTCAGAAATTATGGTTTTGAACATCGCATAAATAGAGTTGCAATTCGATTTCATTATCGAATACCTGATTATTATCCATCTTTAGATATAATTTTTCAGTATGTTAAATTGCCCGACATTTTTATAAGGGTGGACCAATATAGCTTTAAACGTTCGTACACTTAAATATGATTTCGATCATTAAGACTTTTAAGGTAAGAGAGTTTAATATTTTTCTTCATATTAAACACTAGAGCTGCCGTGGCTCAGAGCACTCGACACTTAATGAGGAGATCTGGGTTCGAACCCTGGAGTTGACTGGTCATGCGAATTCTGCCCTATGAGATAAACGTTTTTATTATGGCGCATCAGCGGTTCAGGGAAGTCTTTTTTCCCTGCAAATTAAAAAGTTTTTTTTTCTTCTTTTTTTTAAGAAATGCGGAACATTTATTCATATTTTGTGAATTTGTGATAATCGGGTCTTGATTTTATAAATCTATAATTACTGTAGAGTCAGTTATTTTGTTCAGGTTTTGCTGAAAAAAAAACAATGTAAAACCAAATCTTTCAATGAGTTGTAGTCTTAAAGGTGTGAATTACAGACATTTTAGGCACTGTTTTAAAAAAAAAACTTATTTTTAAAATGAAAAGAAAGTGGAAGCTTTAAGACCACCCACTTTCACAAACTTTCGTAAAATACAAATAGATGCAGATCAAATAAAAAAGATTTGTATGCAGATTTAAATCAAAAATCTAAATTTTTATCCCTAAAATTAAACGGACATTATGAGAGAATTTATATACAGATTCACGAATTTATGCACTGCATCCAATTCCATTAAGATCGCAATCTTGCATACAAATTTAGCGAAAACTCTTTCGCAATGTCGTCCCGCAACAATACTTATTGTTCAATGAAATCTTTATTTAATAAAGATTTTAAAAATTTAAGTAATATAAAATACTTTAACATTCAAACCGCATATTACATTTAATTCTCTTTAGACATCTTCCCCCTCTAATGGAACAACAAACACCCTGAAGGAAGATATACATTGTGAAAGTTGAAGCTGTGCAAGTGAAAGTGCTTAAACACTAGGCTCCAGCTAGAGTTCCATTAATTACAAGTTACTTAAAGTGAATGCTGAATAAAACTGAGAGCAAACAAACGGCCCCCCTGTTGTTCATTCTAAACACAACCCTCAGTGTGCCCTCACACCCCCTAAACACCCACACAGAGTTCAGGGAAGGAAAGTTAAAAAGGAAAAAAAAAAGTTTTGCACTAGATCATTGCAGTCAAGCCAGGGGTAAGGGGATGTTGGTAGACGCAATTATGCAAATCAGAAAAGGCAATACCCCTAGGACAAAGGAAATGCTGGGTTTATCTTGCCGCCTTCCATCTTTGTAGATGAAGGGATATTTACTAGGTTGGTTATTGGTTATATAAAGTATTTAGTTTGTGGAAGTATTTAGGTTATACATGTTTAGCTTAAGTAACAGTACTGATAACCAGATATTGGTTTCTGTAGATTATTGCAATAATAGTTTTCGCTGAAATTTTTTTTCTTTTTGCAAGACACTAACTCAGCTATAACCAGTGGTTCTAACCAATTTCTGTTGAACCTTTGTTGCTTAACTTGAAGGTGTCGCTAAACTTTCGTAAACGCGTCATGATAAAATTGCAATCTATTGCTTATACTTTAAAAATACTAAATTGCCATTAAAAAAATCTGTCGCGTTTAAATATTTATTCCATACATAAAGTGTGCAAGATCGGAATTTGATACAAGAGGGACCAGCTTTTATATGCTTTCCTTTAGCCGCGTATTACATGAAAAAAATGTAATAAAATTACCGTAATGTGTGGTATTAAGAGGTCGTGGGTTCGATCCCTGCCAGCCGAAGACTCCCCGTGAAGTAAATGGCGACATGCACGCTAAATCTGTCAAGTCGCAAAGTCCTCCATGTTCCCATAACAAATCATACCACTGGGAGTACTGATCCAGGGGTTTCCTTGTCTTCTGGATTGGTTAAAAATTACAAGGCTACGAAGTTGAACATTAGTTGTCGTAAACCCAAAATTGGGTCGGGTGCTCAACGACGGATATAAAATAAAATAAAATAATTCTGGTCAATAAAACCTAAAATATAAAGTAATTAAACTATTCCTTTGATAATTTTTCAGTTTGTATGATAATGGTTTGAAATGAAATTCTGGTTTTCAATAGTGCTTATTACAACACATTTACTAAAACGAAAACAAAACTGAAAAGCAAAATTAACCAAATTTTTTATGTCATGCTCTAAATTATCATGACATAATTATCAAATTTTATCACCTATGTAAAACCTTATTTTATTATTAATTTTACAAAAATCATTACTAAAGCGCTTCCGAAAAATTACCGAAATTTTTGGTGTTCCCATAGAGCCAGAAACACGGTAATTTTTACCACATTTTTTTTTCTCAGTGTACTATATAGGGGAGAGTCGGGTAGCCCCGCCCAGCGGGTATCCCCCGCCACTGTCAATTTCATATGTATTGAATATTTTTTCAAGTCAATGGGCCATCGGACATTAATTGTTATATTAAAAAAAAATTATTTTCAAAGTTTCAAGTATTTATGCAGCTGTTAACATGGTAAACAATAGTTTTGAAAAAATTTTGAATACAGTAGTCATGAAATTAAGAAAAATTGGTTGAATGCTTCGATTAAACTTCCTTTTAATACTAAAAAAATAATTTTTTCTGTACATCAGCATTAAAGTATGTAGTCTTAAGTTTAATTTGCACAAAGAAAGAAGTTTGTATGTGAAAAATTGTTCGAGTAATTACAAATTAACAAAAAAAATTGGATTTCGGGTAGTCCCGCTCACATGATTGTCGGGTTTCACCGCCCAATTTTATTTCGTCGATAAATGTACGGTTGCAAAGATTATTATTTTATTGCTTCAAATCTGAATGTTATATGCATTTTTAACAACAAATATTGTTGTTATTAAATGATTGTTATTAAATGATAGAATTCACTCAAAGTATATATATATGTAATAAATAAAATAATTTTGTGATA
The DNA here is from genome assembly GCF_982258835.1 of Parasteatoda tepidariorum. Lineage (NCBI taxonomy): Eukaryota > Metazoa > Arthropoda > Arachnida > Araneae > Theridiidae > Parasteatoda > Parasteatoda tepidariorum. Next base: position 38,077,569 of record NC_141765.1, read on the forward strand.
AAAAAGATAAATTAGGTTTATCTATTGTCAATACATTGGTCATTTTCATTTACACCTGAAAAAACAGTCAGAAAACATAATTTTTGTAACTGGGTGGGGCTACCGGACACATTTGAAAAGAGCTGAAAAACATGTTTTTTTAAATTTCTATTCTTTTAAGTTAAACTATTCTTTTTTTGGTTAATTCCTTTTGCATTATTTAATTAGATGATAAAATAATGGAAACATACAAAAATATTGATTATTACTCAATATACAGAAATATAAGCAATACTCCTTAAGTGGGCGGGGCTACCCGTCTCTCCCCTACGTTTAAAAAAAGCATTCGGGTTTTACCATTTCGGAGAAAATATTTACTAGGGAAAGCAAAACAGTTAAAAAAACTATGGCAAATAAAATTATATCTTAAATATAATTTTTACTATACAATAACAAACAAAAAAAACTATGGGTTCAAAAAAGGAAAATCGTCTTTGAATGTAAATCTTGGCGTTCATAATTTCTCATATTATGTAAGTCACACAACAATAGATTTCGTATTAAATTTTAAAGTACACTCTTATAAATTTTGGAGATAGTTGAACCTTGAACTAAAATTTCATTAAAATTTGCAGTAACCTAATATGGCATCAAGTTGAATCGAATTTTAAACTCGATTACACGATTATATTGTTCAACTTTAACGGGAACATGCCGCAATATAATACCTTAAAAAACTGGCAGTAAATTTATACCGTATAATAGTATAATTATAAAGTATTTAAAACATGAACCAAAATTATAAGTAAGCATTGGTAAGAGAGTTTAATAAGCCTGGAGAAAAATTTTAAAAATATTCAAAAAGCATTACAATATATTTGAGATTCTTATGAAAAGTACACAACCAAAAAAACAGTGTTTCATAAACAATATTTTGGGGAGATTTATAATATATATTTACTTACATGCCTAATATATTTAAATAATTATTACTTTGAAACCTAATCGTGAATTGAAAATGTAGATTTAAACTAAAAACCAAGGTGGCAGATTTAAATTCCAATGAAGAAAAAAAATATACAAATGAATTACGTTTTGCTCATGTACCATTCAAACCTGTCTCTTTTGTGAGCATTTCAATGAAAATCAAGCTTTTTTACCTTCAATTTATATTCTGGGATGTTCAGGTCGAAATGGTTAGCGATTTCAATGCTTTTCCCTTGAGACCAAGTGGAGAATTTTTTTTTACAATAGTCTGCTGAGTCGCAGTTCCTTTCCATTTCTCAGAAAATAGTCTATTCTATTTCCTCCTTTTTTTTGAAAATCGAAAAAGAATGAAAGAATTGTTCTTTAGACTGAGGGTATCATAGTCATTTTTAGAGTGCATATAAGTTTAATCATTACCTTTTATTTTGCAGAAGTAACAGAGTTAAAATTCATATTACTAAAACTTAGTATAACGTCAATATCAAGAACGTTATATTTTAAAAGAAGAATAACTTTGTATTTTTAAACAGTGATTTAATTTTACTAGAATACAGGCATGTTTACTTTTAAAAATATCAAATATAAAATATTTTTTAGAGCTATACTTTAATATTTTGATATATTTAGCAGGATTAATCAGACCAAGTTTTCCTTTATATAGAAGTTAATATGAAAGTAAGCACTATAACTGTTAGTTTTCTACACGTCTATTTTTGCTATGATTTGTTATGATCAATACACGTCCTTTTTTGTTATGATTTATATTATGATCATCTTTATATCTTATGGTCTTAAATAATATGCCGTAATAATCAGGACTACTAAATATTAAAACAAAAAAAATAGAATATTAAAATATTTGTTGAATTAACAAATAATTATTTTTGTTAAAATCAGAAATTGCCTCTTTTCTTACATACACAAAATAAAATGAATATTTTAATAAATAAATAAATTTTTAAATATTAATAAAATGAATATTTTAATAAATAACTCAATCAGGCAAGCAAATACGATTTGAAAAACTCACTCAACAGAGGTTATTATTATTATATTCTGTCAATACATCACTGTCTTTTACTATTTTAAAGTCCTTCAAATCGTTGGGTTTTTTTAAAAACTAATATTTCTAAAAGACTAAAGTAATAAGCTGATAAAATTATTTAATAAATTTAAAAAAAAATCTTTTTCTCATAATAAAGATTTCATTAAAGATAAGAAACAGTTACGAAAGTAACATAAAAATTTGTTTTGTAAAATCTCAAATTTTTAAATTTTGTAGGGGAAAAAAGCATTTCTGTATTAATTATTTTTGCTGTTATAATTAGGAGCAAAATTAGAATGAAATATTATCCGCCTGATTATAGATATTTTTAATCGTTTGGTTACATAAATAAAATGCTTATTTCTCATGAAATTCTAAAAGCAACTACTAAAAGAAAAAAATAGAAGCAACTATTTAAAAAAAAAACACTAAAAAATTTTGATTTTACAAATATTTTTTGTTGTAACAAACTTAGAATAAAATATTATTTACTGAATGAAAATGATAATTTTAATCGTTTTTTCAGATATTTTTAATAGTTTGGTAGCATAAATAAAATGTTTATTTCTCAAAACATTCTAAAAGTAACCACTAAAAGAAAAACTAGAAGCAACTATGAAAAACAAAAACACTACTAAAAAGCATTAATTTTACAAAAATTTCACGATGTTCAAAAAAATAATGAAAAATTATAACACTCTGACAAACTACAAAAAAAGCAAAATAAGTAATAAATGTAGCAACCACTAGGTAAACTACAATGCAATCTGATAACATCAAGGACAGAATGTTCTATTTCATCTAAAACCCACTAAAACCGAACCATACAAGAGAATTTATTTCCAAGCAAAGGTTTTCCTAAAAATATTCAGCATTGCAAACGAAATTACACGCATCGTCAACACTTGCCGTAATGACAGCTCCCTAGTAAGTCTTTTCGTGGCGTTGGTCCCCCCTTAGAAACGAGAACGTAAGTTAATCTGAGAACTGCAGCAATTACAAGCAAAATGGGAAAGCCTCTCCGTTGAGACTCTGCATGCATTTAGTTTAAAACTTCCTTTATCCAGAACCAATTTAAAACCAACTAATTCTCTAATTAAGCTATCAGCAAGGCTTTAGACGCTCTACTTCCTTTAGAACCATGATAATATAATATAAAGAAATTTTTCATTTTATACATTCTAGAACAGTGGTTTTAAAACAGTATTTCGTGAACAGAGACAATGTGTGCCACCAAAATGTGAAAGCTATATCTGTATATTAAACAATGTAAAGAAGGGAACTTTTTATTATTAATGCAATGGTATTCAAAAAATTTTAATAAGGTTGCAAAAAAGAATGCACCTCCACAACAGCCCAGAGTGGCACAGAGAGGTAATAGAGATTAAGGCTCCATATTTTCGTGACCAACGACATGACTTTGGCAATGGGGTTAGGATAGCACGAATTGCAACTTCTACTTCCCAGACAAACTGGTATTGATCGATGAATACCAGCTAGTATCCATTATAAGTTTGATTTACATTGTGCAAAGTATCCAATACCGATTCGATTGTCAATAAGATCTTGATTTCCAATTTCATGATAGCTTACTCTGTATGATTCAACAATTCAGAATATACATTTTCAATTTTTTCAGCAGCTAAGGTTTTCTAAATTAGTATGTGAATAATTAGTTTAAATAATTTAGATAATCTCAAAAAAATTGAAATGATATTGGGATATTTTAAATCATTTTTTTTTTAAAATTTCGAACTCTGAAAACTATCTGTAGAAAGCGAGTCATTGTTTTAAAAGTACATTTAAGATTCAAGAAAATATATTTCAACCCCTACTTGCTATCGATTTCATTTAAACAATCAATTAGTTAAATCATTTCGAATTATTTACCTTAATTGTTTTAAAAAATTTGAAGTTATTATTAGTAAAATAAATACAAATATACAGATAACAAACATAATAATCTACCAACGTTAATTAATATATGAAATGTAATTTTAAAAGTTTATCAAGAATAATAAGAGCTATTGTAAAAGCATAAAATAATGCAATTATAAACGTATTCTAATTGTAAAAGCGTTTCAATATTATTCTATTAGATCATGTTATTTCATAAACGTAGTTTGGTTTAATGAATTCAAGTGTACACATTTAATACTATAATGTCAACGTCATTACATTATGTAACAGAACATTATGACAACCATAAAATATAGATGATTCTGAGAATTATCATTTCATGATGACAAATTTAGTGGTGTGGTTATAGTTCACTTAATATATATAGACCTAATATACATACCCCATTTATAAATAATTGACGTATACAAAATTTCATTACGAAATATATATTCAAATCCTCCTAATTATCTATCAGTGTTTGGATCTCTATTATAACCACTGAGTAGAGCAGTAGAAATTAAGTTTACACTCAATAGGTAAAATAAACTTAAGTTAATATAGTTAAGAAGTATTTATATTTCTTACTCATTTTGACAGATAAGTCATAAATATTAAGTTGGATAGTTTGAGAATGTTTAAAGCAAAATTCTTTTTATTTGTACTTTACCAATAAAGCAATGCTGAACAAGATTCTAAAATCATTATTTTTTTTAAGTTTACCTTTTGTTTTTAACTAAAGAAGTATAATTAAATTGAAGCTAAAAAATTATAATTTACATTTCTTTTTATTTTGACAGGCTCAAAACAAAAGTAATAATTGAATCCTATTTAATAAATTGCTCAATTTTGAGTTAATTATGTTATAAAACTTTTTCTCATCCAATAATAAGAAACGTAAGTAAGAAAAATACATGCATTTTAGGAAGGGAAAAAATATGAGATACATAATGTTGCGTTAAAAGCTTTCTTTAATAAATATGTTTGCCAAAATAGCATAAAATTTTAACCCCGCCCAATAACATAAAACTAACACCTCCTTAATGAAAGGAACGATCAATTTTAGAAAAAAAAATATCCCTGTAAGCGAGAAATTCACTGTCACATAACAATTTACGCATATTTTAATCTAACTGTATATATATACAAACGTTATAAAATAACTTATAGTTTTTATAGATGAAACAACTCAAATAATATTCTTATGACCCTTTTTAAAAAGGAAAAAATAAAGACTTTTACAATTATTTAGCATTTTTTATACGTGTATAGCAAATAAAATAAATTTTTCGTTAAATCTCATTTAATTTTAAGATTATTTTATGAAAACTGGGATAAATGACACTTACAAATGTTACAGAAACGAATTAATAATGGCAGTTCCATACTCACATTTATTTTATTGATTTCCTTAGCCCATATCTTATTACTTATGCTATTCTTTTCTGATTATTCTAGTATCATTATTCTCAATTTCAGTTGTAATCAATCATCAACGAACCATACTTCTAGAATGCACATACTTATTGTTACGCAGTCGTAAATTATTAATATAACTTTTTGCAAAATTATTTTTAGTAAATTCCAATTTTAAACAAACTTTTGGTACAATTATTGAGCATAAAAAATTAAATTGTATTGATTGTGTTATGAAGGTTTTAATGACCAATTTCCTTATTTAGAAGTTAAAGGCCGAGTGGCGAGATGCCAAATTTAGGAATTTATCCATTGTATATCTCGAGCTCGGGTGAGATCTGACGGCCAAAAGCGTGCTTGAACTCATCTCTAATGTTTTGGTACGAGTCGTGTTGGTTCAGGGGAAAGAGTGTTTGCCTTCCAATGAGGTGAACCGGGTTCGAATCCCAGTTATAGCTGGTCGATACGAATTCCACATCCGGCTTCCCCCGACCACAATGCTGACGTAAAATGTCTTCAGTGGTAGTCGTATCATGGGTTAGAGTCCCCTTGCCGTCAGTCTAATCGTGGCAGTTCTCGTGGTTTTCCTCAACATATAGCGCAAATGTTGGTTAGTTCCATCAAAAAGTCCTCCACGAAGGCAGATTTCTCCCAATACTTGATCCAAGAGTTCCTTTGTCTTCTGGATTGGGTTTAAAATTACAAGGCTACGGAGTTAAACATTAGTAGTCTTAATCCCAAAAAATTGGGTCCCCTGTTCAGAATAAAATATGTAGGTACGTAATATAATCTAAAATAAAATATACTATAAAATATACTATAAAATAAATATGTTGGTACGTAAAAATGAATCCCCTAAATAATATATACTTATGTCTTCATTTAAAGAAGGAGAATAACATCTAATTAATATTTGGTTTTCTATTAATATTTCAAATTATAATTTGTAATAGTAATAATCGAATAAATAGTATTGCTTATTCTATTTACTTTCGATTACTATTTTACACATATTTCCGTTGTGTTTTTATAAAATAAAATGCGAAAGAATATTTCTTGACCATTGAAGCATTGAAAAAAACAATATTTAAGTAGTTATTATAAAAGTTTATTATTATTAGAGAATAATATCCAATTCGAAGAATAAGAGTCTTTAAAAATCACTTATATCGCTTTCAAGTGATAACTCAAAACGGTGCAAACTTTAATGACCACACATCTTTTTTATTCGATCAAAAATTTCTCAGAATTCCGTCTGAAGGAAATAAGATAGTATACGCCTCATGCCTTTAAACTAAGTTGGTTGATGCCTAACATAAATCGGGTACCCTTTCATTTACGCGACGAGGTATAAATAATAAGGCAACCTCGATATGAAGCGAAAACGACGTTTTCGTTTTTTTATATTTCGTCTTTTTTTTCTTTTTTGATAACAAAAGGCCGGACTCCACCCAACAACTTCCAAAAGTATTTCGTTTGAGTAAATTGATATGTCATCTTTATTTATTTTATTCGCTTTTTTCCAGTTTCTTGACGGTTCAAATTTTATCATAAGGTATTGTTCGGGAAAATTGAATGTAATGTCCGACTTGGGCGGGGTCCACAATGTCAAAGTGGATTAGGGTCTGAATGGGAAAAATAAATAATAATAATCGGCGGATGTTTAAGTGTAGTTGAGTTTAGTGCTTGGAACTGGAGTGGATTTTGTAAGAGCTTGAAATAATGTGAAGGTGTGAAAAGCTGGTTATTTTGTAGAAAATCCAAGAGACTTATTTTCTCTTCTATTGAAAAAAAATCTACTTACTAAATCAATACTTCGTTGGAAAAAACCTAATGTTTTTTATTCTCTGTTTCAGTCTGAAGTAGTACTGGGTGATATTGAAATTTTAGTAATGCGATATATCGATTTTTCAAAATGTATCGCAATATTTTCTAGGTTAATATATTTACATTATTTTTACTTAAGTTGATGGATGAATTGATAAGTTAAACATTGATCTATTGTTTTCTTTATGGAGGTAAAATCTATCAACGTTAAAGATAATAATAATGGCGTACTCGATAATTATCATTATCAATATAAATTATGGTATTTGATACTTATCGCTGTCAATAATCATGACATAATCGCCTTTGAACGCCTCGTTAACGACAATAACTACGGTTATTTTTTGCATGGCAGTATTTTTGAATAAACGAATTTAATAATTGTGTCCAAAAAAAATTTCAATTCACTCAAAAATTTCTCGAGATAAAGCGAAATAAGCAAAAAGTAAAGTTAAGATTAAGAGGTGCAAATTTTGGAGTAACTCTCCTGAGCGAACTATAGGGACCATATTCCCCAGATTGAGGCATTTTATATTTTGGGTATCAAAAATCTGAATCCGTCGAAAAACAGGTTTGTTTAGTCAGTGAAAATGCATTTTTAAGTCTGATGTTCTTAACTCAAAATATCGTCTGCACTTACTAATTAGCATATTTTAGGTCACCCCCACGAGCCATTAAGATTTGAGTCCTACAAAGTGAAAATCCGATCATTAGATCAAAAGTTATACAGGGTGGTTCGGTTTTTTGGCACACTGTACAAAAAAATTTTATTCACATTCTTAACAGATATTTGTAAATTATATTACATGATTATGCCTTAGACGTAGAATGACCTTTGGTTTAATTATTTGAGTTTTATTCTTTATTTAGTTGTAATCTCCTTCATTCCGACGGTACTTAAGATTATGCAGATAAGTATTTGCCAACATGCTATTAATTATTACAAATATGATCTTTTTCTTAACATGCTTAGTCTGAATTACGTATTCTGTTCAGATCAATATTAGGATTCAACCATTAATATTAAGAAACTGAGTATATTTTTGTAAGAATGGTTCAGTTAAAAGAAATGCTCTGATGATCATTATTAATTTTGATGTCACACCCGTTTTATAAAGTTTTACTCAAATTTTGTTATTTAATTTCAGAAAACAACAAAAAAAAATTTTCTAAATATAATTCTAGTTCGAACTATAACCAAGCTTTTACAATCACTACTTTACCATTAAAGAAAATGCAAAAGATTTCAGTGGAGCCATAAAAACTACTTAAGCTATATAGTAGAATATGTTTTTAAGAAAATGCCGTTAAGTTTTGCAAAATAATGCTTCAGGTCCGTGAAAAAACAACTAAAAAAGTTGAAATATGAATGAAAGTGTAAGATGAATATCTGATTCATAGATATTCAATATGTAAGGCTATCAATAGTTATACTTCTAGTTATAAATAAGAAATCGATTTTTTTAAACATAAAAACATCATTTAAATGTACTAGCAAATTTATTTAATAATAATGCCTTCATTGAATAAAAAACTATATATCACACAACAAAAAATGAAGTAGGAATATTTTTCTTCTTCAGAAAATATTTAAATATAACTTTGCACTGTCCACATTCAAAAAGGTAAGAATTGCTTGCAGCTGTGAAAAATGCAATTTAAATTCGATGCTTGCGTCACTTTTTGGATGTTGGGTTTACAATTTTTTTCTCTCTTCTTAGTGTGTGTAAATGTATGCTTGCTTTTGAAGAAAATCTCCTTGAAAGATACTTTCTTTCCGCTACATAAAACTTTAGAGTGTACTAAATTCCACGATTTGGCAACGATACAAGTTTCAAAATAAAAAGTGAAACAAAAATATGATACGACAAATGATGTGTACAATAGCACAAAGAATGAATAATAAATTAATTCAAGTAATTTATGATAATGAAAAAATAATTTAGCAGTTTCAAAGACTAACAGACATATGGTATAATAATCAGGGGTCTACAACAATTCAAAATCATTTGAATAACCATTCTTTAACTCAATATCGATCAGGTTCAAAAAATGGTCTACATGTATGTACATGAAAAATGCTGACATTAAAAAAGTGGTGGTATATGTTTGTTTCTTTAAAAAGGATATTACTTTTTGTCACATCTACTATTTTAGCGTTAAAAAGGCACTTCATCTTCAAATATAACTTTTTTTAATATTGTTAAAAAATAATGGTGTGTAGGGGTGATCGAGGCAAACTTTTAGATAAGATGCCCCTTATAGAGTACTGGAAGGAGCAAAAAAAACATTGTAACTATAGATAATTGTAATAGTCTAAATAGATATTTTAAAATTAATTTCCATGTAAATCTTTGTGGAGAATTTCCCTTGATAAAATGTATTATTCCTTATTTCCCACACAGTATTTTTAGGTTTTTTTTTTAAGAAACTGAAGAATATTTAAAGTTAAACGATTATTAAATTTATTTTAAAATCATAGTTAATTTTATAGAAAATATTTCGTAGGAGTCAAAATTTTTATCTGTTAAAAAATTTCCTTTCATGATAATAATAATAATAGCAATAGATTTTAAAACTTTACTGTCCTTATTGGTCAAATGGTCCTTCGGCTGAATGATTGGAGGCGTGAATCTTTTGACCCCCTTTTTGTTAATATGTTATGTTTGTTTAAGTCAAATAAATAATGCCGAAAACCTTGGACTACTATTTGTGTTATCTGTTTACAGAAAAATGAATGCCCGTACACTACTTAGATTAATAATATGTTATGATTCATAGAACTATCTGGTTCAGTAGAATAAAACCTAAATGCTGAAGAACTTCCACGTTTTGTTATCTTTGTTTGAAAAGAAAAAGGAATCATTGCACATCATTAAAATCGTTAACATATTATCGTTGATAGAACTATCCTGTTTTCGTTAAATAAAATCAAAAATTTTATAACTAAGTAAGAATCATTATTCTATTCTATAATTATAAAATAATATATAACCATCATTTTAATGTCTCAAATCAATCTTTCGTGGTACATGTCTGTACTTGTATATAAATAATGCTTTTGCCATGAATAATGGAAACAAAGTTAATTGACTGATAACACTAGAATAATGAGACTTAGGGCTTCACACCCTTCTATTGACAAGGCTTTCCAACCCTTTCTAATCCTCCATTGCACATAGCATTTCTACAATTCATCTAATACCTATTCTGGGAATCGCTTATCGATTTTCTCGCAAATAATTGGAGAAGGCCTTCAAACAGTATACATTTTGTGTCTAGCCTTTACCATAATTTCTATTTGACGATTTCAGAGAGATATAAATTCGAGATACTATTGGAATTTAAAAAAAATAGAAATAAAACAAAATAGAAGAATCACTAGAATGTTTAATTTTCACATGAAAAAGTTAATTTCAGGTATAAATTCTTCGAAAATTAGAGTTTGGTGTTAAAAATTTAAATGTATTGCTAATTTTTACCTGAAGAAAGCCACCGATCTCGGTGGTGATCACTTTGAAAATAAGAGGTAGATGGTAAAAAATTAAATATCTGTAAATTTACACTGGAAGAAAGTTTACGCAATCTTTAAAAATTAGAGGTTGATGTTAAAAATCAAATCAATTTTTTGAAGAAAACTAACACTATAAGTGGTGATCACTTTGAAATTTAGAGATAGTTGTTAAAAAATATATATATAGATAAAGTAATTTATAAGGCTGATGTTAAATTAGTTATTGATTTCATTATTAAAATATAAAGATGATAATGTCTTTACAAAAGTAAATTTTAAAACAAACTTCATTAATGCCCGACTCCAATGTGTAGATTTTATATATTGAATACCTAAACAATATGGACAATATTCCATAGTATTTTCTCGCATGTGATGCATGAAACTAAATAATATATATTTGTTGCTGTTGTTGTTCATTTACGTCGCACTAGAGCTGCACAAAGGGCTATTATCGACGGTCTGGGAAACATCCCTCAGGATGATCCGAAAGCATGCCATCACAATTTTGATCCTCTGCAGAGGGGATGGCACCCCCGCTTCGGTAGCCCGACGACCTGCACGCGAAGTCGAGCACTTTACGATAGAACAGTTTAACGAGGACCAATACCACACACCCTCGGTCCCTACGCAGACTGATCCAAGTGGTCACCCACCCGTACACTGACCGCAGCCAGTGATGCTTGACTTCGGTGATCTGCTGAGAACCGTGTCTTAACGATCAGTCCACTGCGGGACATATATATTTGCCAAAAAATGTTTTGTACACATGATTGAAATCAGGAAAAACTGTAGATTTTAAAATAGCTATTAAATAAAGTAATATTTTGCTCAAAGTACCTTTAAATTTTCCAACATTACTGAATTTATGCCCACAGCACCTATTACATGGTAAATTAAAGGCTTAGAGCGACATTTGTAATTTACTTATAAACTTATGAGAAATTAAAATTTTTATGAAGAATTTTTTTTTTTATATTATCCCACAGAGGACTGATTGTAAGACACGGTTACCAGTAGATCACGAAGATAGGCATTACTGGGGCAGCGATTAAGGAGCGAATGGGTGACCACTTTGTTCAGCCTATAAAAGAACCGAGTACGAGTGGCATCAATCCTCGTTAAACTGCTCTACCGTAAACTGATCAATTTCGCGCAGGGCTCCATACTTTCTACTGAGTATCAAAATTCTGATGGCATGTCTTCTGACCATCAGGAATGTTTCTTAGACCGTTACCAATAGCTCATTGTGCAGCTCCAGTGTGATGTATATAAACTACAAATACTACTTTCTTATTTTATGCTTCAAAATAGCTCTAATAGTTTAACGAAAAGCAAAATATTGATAAACAATTATATTAAAAACATAGCTCAAAATGAGGAAAGTTAAACATTTGTTTTATCATTAAAAGTAGAATCAAGGCCTGAAATCATATTTCCTTAAATTCAATCTTTATAATTTCACAGAAACCTTAATATCTCATGCACAACAATTCATCACGTCAAGCCTTTCGTTTCTGGGAATAAAGATTAGAAAATACTCGAATTAACACGTAAATAATGTGTTCGGAGGGAATAATGAAAACAAAGCCAACCACATGCTAACGATATAATGATGAGTTCTGAGTTTTCAAACTCTCTGGAAAGAGTAGACTTTATGCCTCACTCAAATCCTCGGGCGTTGTTCTAGAATTCTTCTAATTCTTGTTCTGTGAATTCATCGATTTTCTTGTTCATATTTGTACTCAGCAAAGTTATTAAGGAAGAGTGTATGATGACAATATCATTCTTCTTATTTTTGTAAATAAAATGCAAATTAGGAATAAAATATGAAAAGTGCGATGTTAGTATCTGATATATATTTTTACATTACTTATGATTTCTAACTTTATGTTTCTGTTCCAAATACAAATCGCCAGTTGAAATTTGACAAGAAACAAATTATACGAAACCTTAATTTAAAATGATTTAATTTAAATTTTATCAAACTTAAAATAGTATGTAAATATTTTACGGATTAATTACTGGATTACCTTTTTTTCATAATTAGTCTCTGGTATGATCTTAAAATTTGAATTAAGTATATCTAAAGATGACTAGATTAGATTTAAAGAATTAAATGAATGAAATGCACGTCTGAAGTTTTATAATAAACATAATATTAACATAATTTACCTGATCTAGAGTTTTTATTCTTTACTGATTAAGAAAACCCTTTCATGTATAAAACTAGTATTAGGTGATATAATTCTATTTCTTTCACCTTGAAATCATATATTCTAATTCTAAAGATAAAAAAATAAATCCTTTCGAATTTTTCAAAAAATAATTAATCTTTTGTTTTTAGACAGTTTATATTATCTTTTTTTTTAAAACTTATATAAACAGTATCTAAATTATTTTATAAACGAAAACATTGAATCTTAAACTTGTTATGAAATATTCGAAATTGACTAAGTTAATGAAAAAATGAATGAAAAAAATTTAAATTAACCTTTTTCGAGAAAAAGGCTAAATAATTAATACAATAAGCCATAAAATTCAATCATACAAATTAAAAAAAATATATAAGACATTCAGTTTATAACAAGTTTCATAAGGAATGTTTTCTTCTTTTTTTAAAATTGTATGGACAATATCTAAATTATTTTATACACGAAAACATTATATCTTAAGCTTGTTACGATATATTTAACAATGACTAAGTTAATGCAGAAATAAATGAGGAAATAAAATAAATTAAAATCTTTTTGAAAAAGGTTATATAATAGATACAATAAGGCATAAATTTTAATCACACAAATTAAAATAAGTATGTAAAACATATTGTTAGTTCTCATGTAAATAATTTATCGCTGCCAATACCAAACTAATATAAAACTAATGTAAATATTAAGTCATCACTTTAAAACAATTTTTAGCGTTATATTAAGTTTTCTATCCAACAAACAATTTATTACCTATTCAGAAATTGAAAAATCATTTTTAATGAAATTTGAAAAGATCATCCTTTTAATAAAAATTTTAAAAAATTCATGAGGTTTGTAAATATTCTGCAGAAATGAAACTTTGAATAAAAAGTTTGCATCTACAATAAAATATAAATTTAAAGATTCGGGAACGTGATAAAATATTTCATGCAGACAATATATTCTCGCTTTTGAAATAAATATGAAAAATTGAAATAAAAAATTAAAATAGAAAGTTTCCTTTGTTGAATTTTAAGAAAGGATGGTACTTTCAGATCGCAACGTCAACTGCCTTAAGCGGTTGCATTTATCTTTGATTTTTCAACTTTTGAAAGGGAAAAATATGTTTCAATGCAGTAGGAAAAGCGAAACAAAGAGAAAGAACGGATGAAAGAAGAAAGACTTTGACGATTTTCAAACGTTCACTTTTATGCAGTGAACACATTTCAAGAACGCCTAAGAAAAATATTTACAATTTATTTTTCTCCTATTTCAGAAGATATTAATAGCTTTTAAATCGGTTTGGAGTAATGTTCTTAAATTTTGAACAACAAATAAAAACATAGACCAATTCATAATTTCATTTGAATGATTTCAATTGAATGTTTGTTGTTCAGTATATATTGTTGATTGTGTAATACTTTAATTCTCTAATATGAGATAATTCAAGATTTTTAAAAAAAATTCAGAAAAAAATTTTTAATGCAAAAAATTTAATTAAAATAATTTTTCGCGTTTGATTTTTTTTCACATTTCAGAAGATATTAATAGCTTTTAAATCAGTTTGAAGTAATGTTCTCAATTTTAAAAAAAACAATAAAAAAACGCATAGACCGATTCATAATTTCATTTGAACGTTTATTAAGTTTATGTTGTTAAATGTGTTGTTGTTAAAGTTATTTGCATTTATTGTCTAATATTAGATAATTAAAGATTTATAATATAAATTTAGAAATTTTGTAATGTAAGTAATTAAATAAAAACAAGATTTCGAAATTTATTTTTCTCTCACTGCAAAAGATATTAATAGCTTTTAAATCGCTTCGAAGTAATGCTCTTAAATTTCTCTTTAAAAAAAAAGAACAAATAAATATAGAATGATTCATAATTTCAATTGAATGTTTGTTGTTTAGTCATATTAGAATTAGTTAGCATTCTAATTCTCGAATATCAGATAGGTAAAAGTTTTTGTTAAAATCAGATTGTCAGATTTTTGTTTATGTAAATAATTTAAATGAAAACTATTTCGTAATTCTTTTTGTTGTTAAGCTACTGATTTTATTATTGAAAGACATTGAAATATATTATTGAAATATCATTGTACAAATTTCTAAACAAGTTTCGTCATTTTTTAGAAAACAGATTGTTACCATACATTAAAAACATGGGCATGCAGTTATTAACTTGCAATTTTTTAAAAAACAAACACCAAGTCCGATTTAAAATAATAATATATATGACTTGAATGTCTGCTGTTCAGTCGTATTAAAATTTATTTGTTTACATTTTAATTCTATACCATGAGAATGCTGCATTTTTAAAAAATTCTGTAATTAAATATTTCAATTAACTGTTTACTATAGAATAATCTAAAGGATGTTTACGTGGCTTTCATTACAAGTTAGTATTAGGCACGTATACAGTAGGGAATTTAATATTTTGTACTCAGACATCACTGTTTTTATTGCAGTGTGGATTGTCGTGGATTAAATAAAAAATAAGGGTGATCAACACCGTTGCAATTTGCTTTTTACCTCTAACCATTTTCGAGATAGTAACGCTAACTCCTCATTTTGTCACAAGATGGCGCAGCAAACAGCCAGAAATTGAATGGCATAATCACTTTACTATACAAAGACAACAAATTTATAGTTGTGACTGAAACTGTTCGGCAGCTAAGATGATGAATACGGACTCTAATGAGTGTAGGCAAACGCCATATTCTAAGTTCCAATAACATTTGATAGGTGATTCCTCCAAATATCACAATTTGCTATAAGTGTGACAAATATCTATTATGACACAATAAAATGATGATTAATTTTAAAAAAATTAATTAACACCATTAATTTTAGCTTTTTAGAATGATCCCACACTAGTTTTAAAAATAATATATACATTTAAAAATGCATGTTGAGTTTCAAAATGTCATTTTTCTGGAGCGACACGAGTGATATTTTCAATAACTATTTTCTTTACTAATTTTTCATTGCTTAACTATTAAAGGCATTTCTGGAGTATGCTCATTAGAAAAGATTTTTAAAATCTATTGCATAGATAAGTTTTTCAGTCGAAAATATGTATGACACAAGACAAAATGCCGTTTTCCTGGCCACTTATTTTCATTTCTCCATAACCTACAGGAATGACGCTAACGTTAATTATTTTTGTTTAAATGTTATGATTTGTGAATCATTTTGTTAAAATAAATTTTCCAATAGCAGCAAAGAAGAAGATTCAGAGAAAAATCCCGATGAAGAGATTTTTAAAGGCAGGCAGATTTTTATGTTGTTATGTTTCAGCCTTCTCTAAATCAATAATAATATAATCTATATTATTCAGTAGACTCTGAAAAATCCTTGTTGCTAATAACACAAAGTAAAGTGACAGGCCTAAAAGTCAAAGAACGTGGTGGTAAAAATCTATGAAATTATAAAATGTCATTATCTTGGCGACCATTTTCTCAACACTTGAATGACAGGAAATAATTACAAACTGAATAATACTTGCAAACTACACTGCTCTCTATAAGTTATTAATTAGGGTTACTAAATGGACATTAATTAGGGTTATCATTTTAAAAAAAATAAACTATTCTGAAGATTTTAAATTTACTTTTATTCTTCCAAAATATATTTTCCGAGAATTACTATTTAACCATTTTCACTTCAAATACTACAAATAATGCGGATTAAACAACAGTGCGAATGATTTTAAGCGTATAGCTTTTAAAGAATATAAATTCACGCAAGTTATTCCCCTAGAGTTAGCGGAAGCCAAAACGTTTTGACAATGGACGATAAAAGGCCCAATTCTTCAAACTTGACATTTAAGAGGTGTTTTTCGGGAAGTTCAAACAGATTTATTGAGCATATTAGATTACTTCCTATTTTATTTGTAATCAAGCAAAAAACCAAACGTTTTTTTTTAACACACCGAAAAAAAGCATTTTCTTTTTTCTTTCTTTCCGAGAAACAAAAAAGTGATAAATGCTCAGTGACAAGCTCTTTCACACACACTTTAAAAAAAAATTCACTCTCCTCTTCGAGTTCCAACAACAATTGCATCATATTCTAAGTAAAAGCTGTTTATATTTTTAGATTATTGAGAAAATTCCTATTGCAGTCAGTATTCCTCTATATTCATCCCTTAAATTCTCACTGAAGATTTTTTTATTTCAAAATTGTTTAGGGGAGATTCCATGTCAGAAATACTAAAAATTACAATTTTACTCAAGTTTTTTAATGAATATTAATAGTTATTCTTATGTATTCACATTTGGCATTGTGATATTTCAAGGGTATTTAAAATCAAGCATTTCCGCACGAGCCTGTAGTAGGTCAAGGAAGTCATGGAGTTTAAAGCTCCACAATTTCATGACCACCGGTATAATTATGGCAATGTTCATATTTGTAGCATCGATGGCTCAGAGACTAGAGCGTTAGCCTCCCAAGAAGGTGTCCCAGGTTTGAATCCCAGCGATGGCTAGTTGAAACGAATTCTCCATCTTGCACCGACCACAGTGCTGACGTAAAATATCTTCAGTGTTAGACGAATCACGGGTGAGAATTCCCGTTACAGTCTGACTAACCGTGTTAGGTTTTCCTGTCCATGTAACGCAAATACGAGTTAGTTCCATTAAAAAAAAAGTCTCCCACGAAGGCTAGTTCGTTCCTATACCGATCCAGGGGTTTGGGTTCAGAATTACAAGGACACGAAGTTGAACATTGATCTTCATAAACTCAGAATTTGGTCGGCTTTTCAATGCCGGTTATAAAATAAAATGATCGTATCTGATGATATTTTTTAATAATATTATGAATAGATATTTTCTAACACAAAGCAAGTCTATGGTATAAGTAGCACTGTATGGTTTAATTTTACTAGTCATTTTCAAACAGCAAGTGTTCCAACTCATGTCGTTTCATTTTCTTACTAACCACAAGATGATAATTCCTAAGTAATTCACTGCCATTTCAAATATAGCTTTAAAAAAAACATCCCATTATTCGATAGTTTAATTCCTGTCATATATTCATTTTTAATTCATTTATTCAAAAATCCCGTATTATAAATGTACAAATAAAATTAGGAGACGCAAAAGCTTACTTTAAAATCTTATGGAATAAATATTCTTTTTTCCACTCAATAAAAATTTCAAGCAACATTTTATAAATATAAAAAGCTTTTCTTAAATAAATTTTATTTTTTTAATATCTCATTGAGTAACACAATTTAAAAAATGTTGTGGGATTTGTGCACTACTAATGAACAAAAACATTAAAGTAAAATTTCTTTAACTTATACGCAACGCCTTATCTATGTAAATTGAATGAAATTAATAAAAATGGATCTAATGCCTAGGAGGCCTTCAAAAGGTAAGCCAAGTTCAAGAACTGTAAAACGAAAAAAAAATCCAACAATGAATTAATTCTCTTACGTCAAATTTGTGAAAAATCCAAAACAGGAGCCGCATTTGTAATTCTCCTGGGACTTTCTACTTCAAAGAAAAAGAGTGTTAAAAGATTTACTATAAATGGGCCTATTATACAATTTTTCATTTACTACAAAAGCAATTGAAGTATTATTAATTAACTTTTCGTGTGAATAATTTTAAAAGAAACATAAAAGATTAACTTTTCTTTTTCATGTAAAAAAAAATTTATTTTTTGCTGTATGAGCTATTTAGATAACGTTAAGGTACAAATTAAAATACGCATGTTAAAGTAATTAAAATAATAAAACAAAACTAGAGATAAGTTTTTGTTAAATTTTTACGAATTATTTATTTAACAAATTGTTAATTTGAAAGTATTCAGGAGTTAGAAGATTTAGGAGTTAATAAATTACGTTTTAATATGTTATGTAGATAAATAATGTTTTAATATGTTATGTAAATAAATTATGTTCTAATATGTTATGTAAATAAATTATGTTTTAATATGTTATGTAAATAAATTATGTTCTTTCCAATAACTGAATCAATTTGAGTCACAGTAGTTATTGAATAGGTTAAAAAAAAAACAAAGCTAAATTTTGGTTATTTCAGGCATAACTTTATCTTAACCATTTTGCGCTGATCTAATCCCATTTACTCAAACAAATCATATGGTTAAACAAATCATATGGTTATATTTAATTAAAATAAAGTATCAGCAGCAAAACGACCAACCTCAATGGATTATTAATAGTCAAACTATCGAAATGTACAGTAAATAGAGATCCACTAAACCAATACTTTACCCGATAAAAAACTTCATTCGTTTCAAAACTATACGAATTGGAAATAACAGTTAACATATTTTTAAGCGCTTAAAAATAGGCGATCATTTTCAAGGCATGCCAGACATGAATGAGAAGGAACATAAGTGATCTGAAATATAAAACGTGAAGTTGCCAATGAAAAATGGAAAAATAATGGTAAGAAACAGAACTAGAAAAACCACAGTAGCCGTAAGGGGCAAATTATGGCGAAATACATTTCCTCGTGCTATGGGGACGTGATCAGGGAGGACTAATGTCATTAACAAGGGAACCAGCAATCATATGAATAAAACAAGAGTCTTGTGCCCCACGATGAGATGATGTGATAATTCTGGCATTGGCGAAATTGAATTTATGCCGCGAATTCCAACAATGTGCAGGCAGCAATTGAAGATTTCTCGCATTCTTTATAACGGACATATCTATCTTACTTTTCAAGTGTAAGTTTTAAATCACGTCTAGTTTGTCCGATGTAGCGCTGACAAGGATTTATTATAATTCTTCATGAGGGCGAAATTTTACGATATAGCACTCAAATAACTATCGAATTTATACATTTTAACTAATAGTATATTATTTTAGCGCAACTACTTATTGATTATTGTTACATTTCTGTTTATAGGAAGAAACATATCTACGATAAAAATCAATAAAAAAGAAATGCGTCTATCAATTCTAGCTTAATGCCCAGTTTTAATCTACAGCCATGAATGCGAGCGCACACACAATGATTTATTCATGTTAACATTTTCCAGAAATAGTACAATAAATAGTGCCAGCGTAATCCAGCACTCACCAAGGATGAAATTTTTCGACGAAATTGATAAAATTTTCCGTTAAAGAGTTTATAATGCCAGCAGCGATGTTTCGTCTAACGGAACGCAATTTTAATGACCCTTCAGAACCAGACAGTTTTATCTTAAAAGAATGAAAAAAAAACATATTTTCAACCCCTCTACCACCATATTCAGTGTCGCTTAAACCCCTGATTTTGCAGACTGGAATCTCTGAGTTTTCTACCATCTCAGGATAAAAGAAGACGACATCACCTACTTCATTCTAAAGGAAGTTTGTGACAGTGATAGATGAACAATTTTGTGTTTTTTATAACAAAAAAAAACTCCGCCTTTAATTTTTTTAATGTTTTTTTCTGTATTACATGATTCAAAAGTTACGTTATTGCTTTTCCTCTGCTTATTATATCAAAATTTTTTCATCGCATTCGCATCAGCATCATTTGCAATCGTTTAATATAGATTTTTAGCATTCTGAAAGGAGAGCGAGAGCTAAAAAGAAATTAAGAACTTTTCTCGTGTGGTCAGTTTTGTAGAGAAAAAAAAACAACTATTATAATCAAATATATATATATTTATAATGGCAAACCATATTTAAATTATACTACAGATTTTGGGATAAAACAGATTATCCAAAAGGGTAGGATATGCTTTGCGCTACGAAGACTAAATTGTAAAACAACGTGAATAAAGCACAAATCAAGTGCAGAAATGGACATACTATAGTTTCGGTTCTCTAAACAAGAACCTTCCTTAGTGTCTGACCAGACAGATACTGGGATTGTGAAGGGAGAGTAAGAGTAAAAATTAAATTAAAAACTTTTCTCGTGTAGTCAGTTTCTTTAGAAAAAAAAACCCAGCTATTATACTCAAATATATTTACATTTTTAATGGCAAACCATCTTTAAGTGATACTGCAATTTTTGGAATAAAACAAATTGTCCAAAAGAATAGGGTATACTTAGTGCTAAAAAGACTAAAGTGCAAAACAACGTGAATAATGCACAAATCAAGTACAGAAATGGACCTACTATAGTTTCGGTTCTCTAAACAAGAACATTTCTCAGTGTTTCATTGAGAAAGATTCTTGTTTAAGGAACTAAAATCATAGCATGTCCATTTCTGTACTTGATTTTAGCCTTACTCACGTTGTTTTACATTTTAGTTTAAAAGCAGAATATTTTCTTTTGCTTTTTGAGTCATTGCTTTTTATTCATATTTCAAACTCAGTAAAAGACATTTTCTATGACGTTTCGACATTTTTAATATCTATATATTTTTAAAAATATTATAGAAAACACAAGCTCATCATACATGAGATTTAAAAAAGTATAAAAAAAGAATATTTTTGATCGCTTTTTGTTCCAATTTTTAAAACAGTGAAACAAAGATATAACTAAACATGAAAATTTACTCTTATATTCTCCAATATTGAATTTACAAACAATCGATATTTTTATTGCTAAGGTCAAGCTGCAAAACTGACGTTGCTGCTGGCAAAAATCACTCTATGCTGCTTAGTGTTTAGAGTATAAACAAAAGTCGGAAGTGAAGATGCATTTTCTCAACTATTAAAAATATTAATTTCCACAAAAATACATAGTTATATACATATTATAGTTATGTTTATCTTTAAGCTTCTTAAGTATAAGAGAACAAGTGAGCAACAAAAATCCCTTAAAAGATATAAAAAAGTATCGTCTAAAAAACAGGATTATACTATTAAATTTATTATTTTTTAAGCATTTAGTCTCCTAAGCATTTAGCCTGACATTTGCAAAATATTTCTTAGGCATTAAATGTGGAAAATGCATATCTTTATAAGAATGATTGCACTATAGAATAAAATTTGCCTCAATTTATTCATTCCTAATTTAGTATTTATATATGAGAATACAAGAAATATATTTTTAAAGTTATATTCCTAAAAGTGTACGAACTAAACTTTTTTACTATCTTCTTCCGCAAATTTCCTGTACCCATTACCAGTTTTATTATCCTCTTGCCCAACGTTCTACTTTTAAGAGAAATAAAAGCGATAATATATATAAAAATATCACTATTAGTAAAAAATAATTATAAAACTATCAGAGAGCAGCACTTCCTTCCTATGAAAAGTTTTAGCTCTGAATATGAACTTATCTGATATCCAGTTCAGTTCCTTCCGGGTTGGCATCTTAGAATATTCCAATAGAAGAATCTGCCAATAAATCCCATAATGCTTAGGAAAATTCCGGCTACCATAGTTTCCGAGGAAAGCATAGAAACATCTAACTTTTTGTTATAGGCGAGGATTAGCAACCCAATAAGCTACACAAATCACGGAGCGTTCTTTCTTAGAAGTAAAATGAAACCTTGATTGAGTTGCTTTTTCTCGCTTATTTCTTGGATAAACAAAAGACACAGAAATAACTCTGCATTAATGTTCGATCAACCAATAAATTTATCCGTCTCAGAATCAATTCAATACAATAAAATTCTCTTATCTTAAATTGAAAGTAGTTTAGAAGAAATGGAAAAAAGGAATTCGCAAAACGTCTTTTCTTATTTTAAGTGTTAAGCAACTTATGGTAAATATGTAGAACTTCGTGATAATTTTACAATAAAAAATAAATAAAAATAAAGATTTATACAAAAATTCAGTTTAAATGTTTTAACAGACATTTTTTTTCATATTTAATTACTTTTTTTACACATTTTAAGTTGAAATTGTAAGCAATTAATACTTTTTAAAAATTTTAAAACATAGTTAACAAGCATGTTTTTTTTTCAAATAAATGTGTTTAACGATTTTTAGATGAATAACATTATTTTGTGGAAAATTAACACTAAAAGTAAAAATAGATACATATATTGTACATGCACCTAGTTTTTCTTAAATAAAAAATAGACACTTTTATGGCAGTTTCCTTCAATATTTTTAAGACTGCAAGGGAGTGAAAAACCTGTCTAACCTGTTTAATTTTTTAAACATTTTCATGAAAACATATGATAATTTGTGGGTCACAACATGTTTCTTGCAATATTTCTAAAATTTTCATGAAAAAATATGATATTTATATTTTGAGGGTCACAACATGTTTCTTGCAATATTTCTAAAATTTTCATGAAAAAATATGATATTTTGAGGGTCACAACATGTTTCTTGCAATATTTCTAAACTTTTCATGAAAAAATATGATATTTTGAGTGTCACAACATGTTTCTTGCAATATTTCTAAAATTTTCACTAGAAGAATATAAATAGGATTCGCTAAGATTTTCAAATCTAATTAGAGAATAAAAATGTAATTTTTTTCACATAAAAAATATTTAAAAAATGTTCTAAATAAATTTATAGAGAAATGAATACTGCATATAGACCGTACTAATCATCTTTCAGTAATACATTTCTAGCTGACATGCAATTTGAACTAACAGTTAATTTTTCAAACCAAGATCAATATATTTTTTAACTCTTATTTTTTTCCTCAATTTCTATTTTTAAATAAATTTCATCATAATTGTATAGTTTTAAAAAAGCAGAAAGTAGGTGAATTCTATTGAGGTTTTTTTCTCCAAAAAAGAGTGCAGAAACGAAATAAACTTTCAAGTAGTAAGGGAAATTGTTTCTTTTTTTATTAGAGAAGCTAGCGAAAAATTTTAAGAGATGTTATTGATTTTAATGCTTTTGTTACTTCACTGATAAATACTTTCTCAAAACATGCATTTGGGAAATCAATAAAAACTTTTACTAGCGACGTTTATTCGATTTAGTAATTCTAAAAGGTCATTTTTATTTTATTCTTGCCTGAGCTGTCATTTTTTTAAAAAATAATACTATTATCCGATATATTATTTTTTTGTAATTTGATAATACATGTTTTAACCAATCGTAAACTAAAACTATTGTGCATCCATTAATCTTAGCACTGATAAATAATATATATGTTATTATGAAAGTTACATTTTGAATATATAGAAATAGCTTGTTTTTCCAAAAGGATCCTTTATATTTATAAATGCATTAAAAATACATATATATGGTTCTTAAGCAAAATTTTTCAAAACATCTAATTCATTGATACAGAAATTTTACAAATTAAATTTTATTGGTGGATAACAAACATTAAGGAGAACTAATTAATTTTTATATTTGTTTCATCACAGACAAATTACCAACATATTTTGCTACTTAGGCCACTTTTCGATTTAGATTATTGCCTATTTAAGAGCATTTACTTGAGTGATTAATTAATTCTAGTTAAATTTAGGTCTGCCATTGCACTCTATACTTACAAGTATGAAAAAAAAAGAAAATCATGTTAAAGACAAAGGAAACAAAACATGGTGGCTGAAGTTACCCCGATATATGAGTAGCTCAAGCCAGCAGTAATATTTCAATTTTAAATATATGTTAATTGATGTTGGGATAAAAAGAAGTTTAAATAAATTTAATACAGTGCTCTAAACATTTCTTAGTAAATGTATAAGTGTAAAAAGAACTTTTTAAATTTTTTACATTTTTCTTTCAGGAAGTTTCATTTTTATTAAGGAAAATTAAAAACAAGACCCAACGGGATATTTCTCTTTCTAATTTATGTAATTACAATAGTTTAACACAATAATATTACAATAGTTTGGAAATGTTTCAACCGTTAAAAGTTAAAAAGTAAAATATTTTTTTATAAACAGATTAAACTTGTTTATATTAAATTATTTTATAGATTATGTATGCATTAGATATTTTATAGATAATAATGTTATGGATTAATAAAAACAATCTCATATTTTTTTACAATAAGTTCGGTTTTCTACAATATGGCATTCTCTAGGCTAATTTAACGAAGAAAGCATTTAAAAGCTAAATACAATATTTTCAGCTTGCTAAAGAAAGCTTAAAGTGTATAGTATATATTGTAAATCAAATAATGAAATCATTGGCATTTAAACATTTCCAAAAAATCGAAAACAGTTAGTATTTTAGGGCCCTTTTTCAAGCGTACCTCTGGGCTTCACACTTCTTTACTCTATAGTATGAAAAATATATATTTCATATATTTATTTCATAAAAATACTTGAACTTTTGCCTTCAAAATCTAATATAAGTTAAGTAATTAAAAACATAAACTTTCATGCATTTGTTGATAAAACTTTTCCCTTTATAATTTAACGTAAAGTAAGGTAATACAAAATATATATATTCGTTATATATATTTCACATGCAATTAAATATATACCTTAATCTTTAAAATCTTACTCAAATAAAAAAGTCTTGTTATTAAAAAATACTTTCCTTTCAATACATTCATTTCATATAAATTAATAAACTATTACCATTAAACTTTACTATAAAAGAAACAAGGATAAAAAACTCAAGTGAAATAACCGTACTGTGCTAATGACATTTCTGGTTTTAGAAAAAAATCTGGTATTAAAAAGCAAAATATAAGGTATTTAAACCATTCATATGGTTACGGTTTTCGTTCACATGGTTAACGGATTACAGGAATTTCTGTTTTTCAACATAATAGCTTTTATTATTACACATTTTGTGGAAAAATGCAAAACTGAAAAGTAGATTTAAGAGCCACATAAATTGCTTTTATGCCATGTTCTAATGTATCATAATAATATTACCAAATTTTTCCATATTTAAAAAATTTTATCACACATTATAAAACCATATTTTATTGTAATTTTACCAAAATCATTTCCAAAGCACTTTGGTAAAAATGACCGATCTTTTAGGCATTCCCATATAGTCAGAAACTCGGTAAATTTTACCTTATTCTGGTAGTTTTAACCACACTTTTTTTTCTCAGTGAAGAGGTATATTTTGTTAATATGAGTCCGATAATGAAATTTATTGAGAATTAATTAGGTTCATACAAATAATTAAAATTTAACATTGAATTGTAAGACAAATAGATTGGTAGTATAAGAATAATTCTTTTAATTTTTGGTTCACATAAATAATTTCAAATTTTCTTTACATTTTCGTTTGTTTTTGATTTTAAAGTAAAAAAAACAATTACCTTACATTTAGATTATTAAAATTACTTAAATTCGCCATAGGTAAAACAAATTGAATATTTTATTCGAAAAGAGCGTTCGATAAATTTGGGATTTTCAGTTCGTTTAAAATTTTAAGAATTGCTTTTGTGTACCATTTTTAGTTAAAAATTAAATTTTCACAAACTAAGAAGTTAAGCAGAAACTATATATATGACGTGGTTTTCATTAACAATACCTAACACTTTTATTAATTTCGTAAAAAGTCAAGAAACTTTCTTATCCTGTATCCGGTAGTAAATGTTTCAAAATAACTTCATTTATAACCTTTAACGGTGATCATTTCCTGCAACATAGATTAAAAATCAATATCTTAAAAACCGAAAAAAATCTTGAGTTTCTTGCTTTACAAAAACAAAGCTTCAACTTTTCTTTCCTAAGCCCTTCAAAGAGCAAGACATAAAAGCCGCCTTAAAATTCCTGCGGCATTTTTAAAAAAAAGAAACATTACTAGTCTTTCTAAGACCTTTTCTCTTCTTACTAACTGCATTGGGAATACCATTATCTACACATATGGTAACTTCCAAGTTTCTAATACTATTTTTTAAGTGCACGTACTTTATACAAAAGTTTAAATAAATAAATACAAATTAAAATTATACTATATATATTAAAAAATGACACTACACAAAAAGTGGCAAAATTTGTCATAAAAATATAAAGAGACACCAACTCCGACATAATTTAAAAAGTATTAGTACATATTGCTTCACAATCTCGCGCCACAGACCTGGGTTCGATTTCCAGGCAAATTTGACACAGCCTTTCATCCCTTCAGAGGGTCGATAAAATGAATAGCAAGCCTGCTTGGGGATCAAACAGTGGGGGTTCCACGTTCGGTTAACCACCAGAACGGAAAATCTGCTCCTGCATCTAGAGCCTATGGTCAAGAAAACTGAGATGGGCACAGTACGTTTTGACCCTCTATGGGCTGTCTCGCGCCACTGAGTTTATTAGTGCGAATTAAATAAATAATCCCAAAAATTGAAGCGGTAAGATATTACTTTATTGAAAAATAAATGCTATCATGTTTCAAGCGCTCGAAAAAAAGCTCTCATTCTTAAAACTTGACAGACGTGAATGAAAAACAGTGATTCAAAATATAAAACGCAAAGTTGCCAGTGAAAAATAAAAAATAAAGTTGAGGAACAAAACTTAACCTCACTCAGTACTGCGGTTTTTCTAGTATCACTTTTCACCTTTATTTTCCACTTGTAGTAGGAAACTTTAAATTTGATATTTCAAATCACTTTTATTTCCTCTTATTCATGTCTAGAAAGTCTTGAGAATGCGTGTCTACTTTTGAGGGCTTGAAACATGTTGATATTAATGATTTTCATCTAGGTGGGCAAATCTCACTTTCACTAAATTTTATAAAGTTCTAAATTATTTAAGCTTTTAGTCCATTTCTAATCCTGGGTGATTTTTTTTCAGTAAGATTATATACAAGGTGTCTCAGTTAAACATATCAGAATTTCTAAGAAGGGCAGGGATACATCCTGAGGACTCGAATGCAAGATAGAAAAAAAAGCTTTCCTGATGTGGGTATATTTACAGAAACAACTCACAAGAAAATACTGTAATTAAATGTTCTTTTTATTAATAAATGAATTAAAACAAAAGGAACATGGGTCTAAGAAATTGTTCGAAATTTCTTCCAACTATTGCAAAGCAGAATCATCAACTGCAGAATATTAACGGTCACAGAATTCTGAATATTCTGGATTACTCCAAGTACATTTCGAATTTCTCTATTATGGTCGTTACTCGCTCGCAACGCCATCTACCACATCAGAAAAGCATTTCCGACCCTGCATTGACTGTGTCATTCAGTTGCCCAGATGCACTCTACGTCTCTCAAATGTTTAAGTGAGACATCTTGCATATTATCTCACTGAAAAAAATCATCTTGACTTTATAAAATTGGATTAAAAAAATTAAATAATTAAAAAATTATTAAACTTTATATTAAATTACAATTTCAGTAAGATTTTTTTACCAAGATGAATAAATCTAGATTGATTTTTCGAATATTAAAAAATAGACAACAAACCCTTTTCATTTTCAAGAAATAAAAATAAAATTACCTTTGCTTCATATTGACATTTTGCGTCAATGCCATAATAAAAATAACATTAACAGGCTAAAAATGGACACAACTTAACCTAACAGCCATAAATAACAGTGATATACTCATAACTGTTACAAAAATATAATTTTAGTCACCAAAAAGCACTATTTCATATATGACAACAGAGTTTTTGAAGAAAGCCTTTTAATACAAAGAGGTTTTTTGTGTTCTTAAGATTCTATTCAAAATTAGAAAAGCCTTCTTCTCTTTTAAGAAAACAAATAACTTATATTTTCGAATAACCTTTTAAAATTTCTGTTCTTCTCTAATAACTAAAAGATAATGCGAAGTAATATGTCAAATCTTGTGATATGTATTTTCATTTTATCCTTTACAAACATTCTGACATAAGCAAAATTCTTTTTCTTCATTACGAAGTTTAATGGCATCTCTCAAATCATGTTTTCCCTGCAATGAATTAGGCGAATATTTTAAAATTATCAGAAAATCGTTCTTGCGCTCAATTTAATAACTTTTTTCAGTCCTTCTTCGTACAATTTAGCCTCTAATTAAGTAGAACAGACAACCGCTAAAGGGAATGTTTGAAAAATCAAAAAAGGAGAAATTACCAAATGACGTGCAAATTATAATTTATGACCTTAATTTAGTGGAGATATTTTCCAATGATCTTCCAAATTTTACGTTTTTCTTCGTTAGTAGTTTGACGTTCCTATGGCGTTATTATTAAATTCAGATAATAATGAATTCATAAAAACTCACACGGAGATTTTTCCAAGTTGTCAAGTTCTCCAAATACAGGAGAAATTAATAACAACTAATTTATTTAAAGTATAAGAAAAATGGAATTATTTATATTAAAAGTCGCACTATATTAAATGTGTCATGTAATGCTATCCAATTCATTTATTTTTTGTTAACTTCAGAAGCGAAACTTACAGCAGTGAAAAATACTATATTAAATTGTATTAGAGAACTTCTTTAATTTTATTTATTTTTGTTGTTGATAATTTTGCATAAAATCCGTATTTTTTCCTCCAAAAAACGCATTATTACGTAGGCAAGCTTTATCTCAAATATCAATAATGCAATATTACATTAGCGTAAATAAAAAAACTTAAAAGTAATTCAGGTAAAGTATAAATGAGTAAAATGAGCAAAATAAAAAAAATTAAAAGAATAATAAAAAGACACGGAACGCCTACATAACTTTTAGTAAACTGATCTGATTTTCATGTATGATGATATAATCTTAAAGGTTTGAGAAATTGATTTGAAACATAGTAAGTAAAATACGCAGGCGAATTTTTAAGATTTCGAAATCAGGCACAAAAACGCACTTTAATGAACAACTTAACTTTTTCTGATGAATCTGGATACTTAACTCTCAAAATATGGGGAACAAACTACAATCTGGACAATATAGACCAAACAGTTTGGTCAGATGAGCGATAAGTTTGATCGTTTTAATGTCAACTGAATTAACTTCTAATTTCACCGTCTCTTTCGAACTTCTTATTGCGAATTCACTAACTAATTTCACTAACTTGGGTTCAATCCCTAATGGTGGCTTGAAGTTCATCCAACTTAAGATCGTGCCAGCTAGTCTGAGAAATAAAGGAGGCCAATACGCATTGCTGACAATATTAACTATCGTGCATTGTTGCTCGCGAAACTGAGGAGCCTTAACATTGTGTCTTAGTACTTGAAAATCCGGACATTTGATCAAAAGTTAGGATTTTTTATTTTGCACACTGTACGTTTAAGGAAGTAAAAAAAAAACACTGAGACTTGATATATATATATATATATATATATATATATATATATATATATATATATATATATATATATATATATATATATATATATGCAGTATTTTAAAAGTTATATACTTGTAATGCTGAAGTAATCTGTATTCCATGGGCACTTTTTGCGAGCAAGTGTTTATACTAATATTTCAGTCATTTCAGCAGAATTATTACTAATTTTTAATTATAACTCAGGAATGCTAACGCACTTCTAACTTATTACTATTTTTAAGTTAGTACAATTAGATTAAAGCTTCAATGTTTGTCGTGTTGATTATATTGAGCTATTTGAGTAAAGTATTGAAGAATACAGCTTCGATTTGTTTTCTACTTAATTGAGCTCTTTCAATAAAGTGAATAGAGCTCTTAATTAGAAACCATTGAAGCCAATTTTCATGGAAACAAAATCATAAACTTTGATGGCAAAACTGCTATTTAAAGAAGTAGCAATTAATTAAATGATAAATGTCCTAGTTCAAATTATCTTTCCATTAAGTAACTTCGAAGATGAAGTGTCTTCTAACTAGAAAATAATCTCACGTGGCGCAGCCAATAAAAAAACACAATAAATAATTGTATTTCCTTTCATTAACACTGATAGCAATAAAACTAAATAACTGAACTAATTTCATTTGATTAGCTGATATTTATACTTTAATGTTAATCGACATAAATTAGAGAGGCATCTCTAAGTATAATTCCCAATATATTCCCAATGACGTGAATAAATATTTCATTTTTTAAACAATCACACGATACCAAAATATTACTTGTCTATCAGAAATATATTCTGATTCATTAATTTAAGAATTGCTCTAAATATGGGTTTTATAGGAACATTAGGTTAGGTATGCAGTGCCCAATTGTTTCTTATCAATTAGAAAGTAAGTACCACAAAATTATGTTTGCAATTGCCTAAATTAATTGTGTACTAAATATAAAAGAAAGCAAAATCAGACAAATACAACTACAAAAACAATATTTAAAAATATCATATTAACTACTGAAAATACTTCTCTAGTAAAGCTGAAAAGAAATATCGCTATAAACTAAATTAAAAACAACCCTCCTCCGAAAAAAAGATGAAAAAATCTTTAATAATAATCGGGATCGTTGGCAACTTGTTTGTTTCTGATGAGCATTAGTTTAAGAAAAGACATAGCACAGTTCAGGATATGAGCACAGTTTCTGGTACATTATGAAACTACCCGCATCCTTAATTTTATATGATTCATTTCTCGCCAATTTCAGGAATTCAGTTGATCAATTGCAACAAATTTAATTTCCGAAATTTTTTGTCTATAGTATTTAGTTAAACCATTTTTTCTGGATGGTGACTACTCTGACCTAAAGTTTGATCAATGAGTTCACTAATCTTCTTGGTTGGATTCAAAACAACGAGGCTTTGAATTTGAACGGGGATAACCGTCAACCAAAAATAAGTCTGCTGTTCATAGCCGGTGATAAAATGAAATAAGAAAAAAGTTTGAGACAAAGAAAAAGCACTGACTGGCTATGTTTAAAAATTATCTCTCCTTTTCGCTGAAACATTATTTATAAAAGGTATGTAAATATTAAAATAAGGTAGAGCTGTAAGATTTGTGAGTTTTTGCATTTGTGAGTTTTTGGAACAAGAGTCAATAATGTTTTTATCGCATCAACTGCTAAGTTTATAAATATTGGTTCTGTTATAGGTTAAAAGCAAAATTGATGAAAATACCGATAAATAGGGATTAAGTCATCCTTTACAAAACATTATTTAGGACATCCTGTTCAAAAAGCGATAACATTAACATCGAAAATACCTACTGTCAGGAGTACTACATTTGAAATCAGAATTTATACACAAAAAAGTATAAAACCGCCATTTATTTTTTTATCGTTAAAAATATAAATTTAAGAACAATTTTTCACAGTTTGTAATTCTTTATGAACTTGCTCTCTATATCAGAAGATCCATTTATCAAATTCAAATTGCAATATATTTGTATACTTATCCGTTAAAAGGGTTGTAATAAATCATTATTGGCGCCAGCGTTGCTTAATTAATTGAAGTTAAAGGTACTACTATCATTGCGGTAACAGGTACTACTAAGTTTGCTGTATTTGGTGTTAGTTTAATAGGTATATAATAATCTGGTATAGATACACAATGTAGGGAATGTGGTAACAGGTTTTTATAGCCACATTTGAAAGAAAAACACATCGTGTACTTCACGTGTGCTTCGTGCATCGTGCTTCACGTGTGCTTCATTTTAAAACAGAAAAAAGAGGAGTTGAAAATAAAAAACACGAAGAGTCCTTTAAAACATATGTTTTTACCAATCCACGCAAATCAAAAGAAATTAAACTATCAGAACCATTTTTTTGCTATTTTTTAAATTTCGCTTTGTCTATAAATCACATTTTTAGATGATTTTGTCACTTGAGAAGTAATCACTAAAACCAGACTTCCCCAAACCAGCTGTTTAATCCCAAATGAAAGCATTTTAAACTAACATATACGCTCCTGGGACATAATTAAATAGCTTATGCGAAATAAGTTACCCTCAATATCACAGGATGCATAATGAATTCAACTTAGGGTAAATATTTCAGAGAGAGCACTTTACTCCCCAACCATGAGCAACAACAAGAGGGATGATAGTTGGGCCGTTAAATCTCCTTTTCTAAAGCTACGGCACCACAAAAGCAGTGCCTGGCTCATTTAAAACCAGGGAGGTCCAAACCTTAATTTGAAGTCATTGCTTCGACGTGGAAAATCCAAGGAAGTAAACATGGAACACCTCTTTAACACCGAATCAGCTCTATGAAACACGAAATTCCACTATAACAGATTCTAGAAAGGCTGGGTTCGACTTCTATCTTATGTAAATTCAGCTGCATCTCTGTAAATGTTGTGAGGAGAGGAAATACAACCCCAGTTTATAGGAAGCGTGGAGCTTTCTTTTCTCATAGTGGTATCCTCAATTTCCCTGGAGAGATGTCGAAATGATGCTCCCGGAATCAGGAGTGGTTTGTTTGCGCTAATCTTTCGTTAGTACCTTTCAAAAGGATTCAGGAGTAATTGCGCGAGTCCAACTTATGACTTAAAGCTGGAATATTTCAAGAGTTACCAAATGAATTGAAGGCTCGTTATTATTCCGTAGCTTAATCAAATGAGCATCAAACAATAGATTGTAGGAATAAAGTAGAAATCTTTTGATTATATCCAAAAGGACTGGGAACAATTCTAGATTTACAATCAAATGCGATGGTAAATCTTTTTCCATGCAAATTGTTTGACTTGTGTGAAGTTTTATTTTAAGTGGGGTTGAATTGAAGCAAGCAGTAAGGGTAAAGGTTATAATATCTTTCAATTTAAAACAGTTCATTGATTAGATTTGTATGTTCGTACTATAATTTATTCGTTAATATGGAAAGTTAATAACTACAATGTATTTTTCCACTATAAGTCATAGGTTATTATCATTGTTGTTTCTTTTGATTAAATAAATGACTTACTGCAATATATTATTGATGAATTTTATCATTTGCTTAGTTTTAAAACACGAATATGAAACATGTACATCTTGCGTTTACATTTAAAAACATATAACTAAATTTTGAGTTTGATAATAATAAACAAAAACAATAGCGATAAATATGCATTAATAAAAAAATATAATTATAAAAATAATGAGATTCAATTAAAATATTTAAATGGAACTTTTTTTTTTTTCTTTTTTTTTTTTTTGCCAAAATCTTAAATCTAAGGGATGGAAAAGACGTATACATTTTTGCATAATTTGCTTACTAAACTAGAACTGAAAACTGATAATAGTATTGAATTTAATGCGGGGTTTAATAGCAAATGGTTCAGTTAGAAAATGCCGCAGAAAACCAAAGGGTAAGATTAAAAGAAAAAGATCTCTCAGAAATTAATTAAACGTCGAATTAAATTATAATGCAAATTTGCAGCAGTCTGAATAAGTGGTAAAATTGAACCCTGCTCCTGGTTAAGTTGTATTAAATTGCCCTTTCCATCTTTTTTTTAAAATTAATATAGCTCAAATTAGCACCATAATAAAGTTACATCGAATTTGATCAATATATTGGACTAACACACTTGAAAATCTTTATAAGTATAAGAATATAAAATAGATAAATTTTGCGGACCACATCCAGAAGGGAAATAAAAACAAATCAAATATGCAAATTCCAAATTAGAAAAGCACGCTTTTATTCTCATTTGCATTTTTGTAAATAGCCACTAATTCCATATTGCATAAAAGCAACAAGTATTAGCATGTTTAAACTTTCTTATGTTAGCTGACACATAACGCAAATGAAAATATTAAAATTTGTGCAAAATTACATTTTTGTTCAGCGAATGTCTCGAAATGTGTTTTTTTTTTTCAACTACTGCAAAAAAAATTCATTAAAACAGTTTCTTTTACAAGATTAAATTAAACCAATTTAAATTATATAATTTTACGATTAAATCTGGCTAGAATAAACAAACCTTTACAAACATTTTAACATTAAAATACTTAAAATTTTATGTCAAAACTCTGAATAGTTGGTAGTTTGTCAAAGCTTTAACATAGAGCTTTGTACTTTCGATAAAAATAAAATAACATCCAAAAAGATTAGACGTTGTTTTAAGAAAAATATATAAAAATAAAAACTCGATAAAAATTTTGATTTGCCAGTAGTTTGTCAAAGATTTAGTATGGGGATTTTTACTCTAGAACAGTGTTTCTTAACCTTTTTGATATAATGGACCCCTTTTAAAATTTTTTAAGAAGTCATGGACCACCCCCCTGTGAAAAAAATAATTGTAAAAAACATCACTTATTAGAAAACTTTTAATTTTATTATTTTAATAGTATACTAAATTTTTAAAATTAAAATTTTTAATATGAAGGTTGCTGCTGCTTTTCCTTAATTAATAAATTGGATTGGGGCATGGTTTTCGACAAAGCAACGTGCATATCATTTTCAACATTCAATCGATTTGGATGTTATGTTTTTATTGTCACAAGTGTGGAAAATCCCTCTTTGCAAAGATACACTGTAGCAAACGGAATTATAGCTGCCATATAGCTCGCTTTACAAGCAATGGGTAGGCTTCCAAACGTTTTAAAAATTAGGAGTAGTCAGCGGACCCCCAAAATATAATTCATGGACCCCTTAGGGGTTCATGAACCACAGGTTAAGAAACCCTGCTCTAGAAGTAAATATAAAGATACTGAAAATTAAATAATATCTAAGAAGACTAGACGGTGTTATAATAAAAAAAATATATAAATAACTCAATGAAAATTTTGAATAGTTAGTAATCAAAGCTTTTACATGGAGTTTTTTTTAATTAAAATGTATAAATGAAAATTTGAAGGAGTAAATGATAACTATGACTAATAAATGATACTAAATGTTATTTTAGAAAAAATATAGTATGAATTATTAAATAAAGCAAAATACTTTGCGTTGTACAGTGAGTAATATTAGAGTCTAATTAAATTCAAAACGCCCAAATAACAATATTGCAATGATACTCAATATTTCTCCAATTTAAAAAAATGATTATGCACTTACAGCTAATAAATTAAAATGTCCTTTCTTAGCAACCTCTAAACAATCGTGCTATTAACATTATTTACTGAACTCTACTTTTTTGCTACTACATCAAATACTATTAACTATTTCTCTTACTATTAATGCGATTTATAGAAAAATGACTTCTCTTCAAATAATGACGGTGGACGCTAAAAAATTTAATTACTTGAATCCTTTAATCAAGTAGGTGAAGAAGTAGACATTTCTATTTAAAATAAATATTTTTTAAAGAAAACAAAATTAAAAAAGTCTGGTTCGGTTCAATTTTTTTTAATTAAATTTATGTATTCGTCCGGTGCGTTAAAATTGGCATACTTCATTTAAGTTTCAAATCCAAAGGTTACAAAAAACTGTATGCATCAAACCAAACTGTTACTTAATATAAATTTTAAATAGCTCTAAAACTGTTATGAATAGAAGGCTTTTATAACAATTTCTGCTTTCATTTTAGTCTCGGCTACATTTTTAGCGAGAAAAATGAGCTAGCTATGTACCATAAACTTTACAAATGCTCTCTCATAAACAGAGTCGCAGCTTTTAAAAGATTATGATCAAAATTACCGACTTGATGATTCACGGTCTAGTTCATTTCTCAACAAACAAAAGTCTGTTTGAGTTTTAAGTAATTATCCCAAGGCACGTATCTCAGATAACTGACAGCACCTCTTGTAGCTACCGCTTTTTGCAACAGCATTAGGTAGGACTGATGCCAAGAAAACCCACTAACTTTCCTTGAATTTGATTCACGGCTTAAGATCCTTATTCAAATCAGGCTTAGTTAAAACAAGCAGCATACAGAAGCGAAGGTGAACATATGTTTGAATAGAGATCGTCTTGGGTCATGTTTTTGCAAAAGACACCAAAGGAACGGTCATACAAACTCGTGGGTTAAAATGCGTGGGATAGTAGGATCATCAGGGAAGAGATAAAGGATTGTAATTAATGACGATACGAATTATCAAAGTTCCGCCAACATCGATTTTTTTTTTATTCTGATAAAATTATGTGTTATAAAGTATTAGATAAGTTAAGAAAAAAAAACTCAGAATCTTTGCTAGACTAAAGGATCTATTTATATGCTTTTCCACTTTTTCAACACTCAATTTATGTTTTTTCTCCGTATTTTATTCAATGCGATAAATTTTAAATGACAAGATTAAAAAAGAAATTAAATACGGCAATAATATTATTTTGCAAAATTCAACAGTACTCATTTTTTAAACATCTGAGAAAACTGTTTTTAATTTAACAACACTTAATTTTGAACAAAATATCAAGTACAATATTAGTTAAAAAATAGTTTTGCGTCAGTTGTAATTTTCTGAATTACTCTTTAAAATTACTCAAATAGAAGAAAAACTTTTAAATTTGAATAATACAAAAATCTAATATAGAAATTTGTTCCCCCGAGCTCCGTATTACGTTTTTAATAAATAACTCCTTTTAATTAAAATGAAATTAAATATAATATCGAAGCACATTGTATGAAATCTACGTCGGCAATTTAATATAGTTCCCAAGCTATTGCTGGCTAATCAATATCAGAGCATACAAATATTGCTTTCCGAAAATATTCCTTTAAAGTTATTACTATAAATTTATGAAGAAAAAAAAATCAAAGCTTTTTGAAATAATCATTGTGCTATATATCTAAGAAAATAACAGAAGATAATAATTTTTAAGCAACTATAAATTTTGCCCCATTTGTGTTAAGAATCAAATTGTATGTCTGGTTTCATTGCACAAGGTCTAAATAAGAACACACTGCGCAAACAACACGTTTTTAGAGATCAAAAGGAAAAGTGCGTACTTCACTTATTTTCATTATTGCGCATATTACACTGATTAAAAAAAACATTAAAATTTAATAAAACATTGATTATTGTACGGGAAAAATCCATTTGTGCCAAGAAATTTTACTAAAAAAAGAGGAAAAAAAAACACTGTAGGACAGCTGACAGTTTAGTTTATTATAAATGGTGTGTTAAACAAAATAATATCATGTATCCATTGCTAAACAATTTTTAGCCAGTTTTGAGGCATACCTTATTCGTGTAACTTCCTGTTTCAGTAATCAGAATTGGCCGCCCAGACCATGTCATTTAACATTTGAGGGCCTTCACCGATTTATATTAAGCACTACAAGGTTTATGCTTACAATCCTACATATAACAACTCAGGCTTTGAAAGTAAAAACAATTCAAAACTTTTAGCCATATTTATGCAAAAAGTGTAAATGAAAATCTAGACCAGTGGTTCCCAACCTGAGGGCCATTGCCCCAAAGTGAACGACTTCTGCCCTCTATGGGGCGATGAGCATTTAAAAGACAATAGAAAAGAACAACGATAAAAAGCTAGCGACAGTTATGGAATATAGGAACTCCGTACACGGAAAATTCGTCACTATCGTTGCAATTCTATTAGTCTTACAAAAAAAGAAGAAAAAATTATTAAAATTATGTTATCCTAACGCACATTTCACTCTGACAAGAGATTTGAATGAGAATTCTCTGCCTTGTTCAGCCGCACTTTTCCCGCGACTTTTCTGCATTTGACTTTCAGACATGATGGTTGAGTGTCGTCTGCTTTTTTTTTTCAATTTAATTTTTTTTAAATCTCCATTTTCGAAGAAAGTTCATCGTTTTCAAATTTCCGAGAAAAAAAATTATTCGATTTCATGCCTTATCCTACCTATGCAAACAAGATTTAAAATTACATTCAAAATCGCACATCGTGTTTCTTATTTTCACGATATTTTATCATATATCGCGTGAAAAAGCCGATATTATGATTCGTGTTCAAGTGACTAAAAAATTATATACAGAATTTGTATTCACGCGATTTTAAAATCAAACATCGAGACTCGTATTCATGCGATTTCAAAATCAAACATAGAGATTCGTATTCATGCCATCTTAAAATTAAACATCGAGCTTCGTAATCGCGTGATTTAAAAATCACTCATTGATACTCATATTCACAAAATTTAAATGAATAAATAAAATCTCGCAGTGATATTTTTAGCACAACTTTAACATTCTGCGGATAGATGGCTCTTACATATATTTTTTTCTTGCTCAATTTTCAGGCATTTTTCTAATTATTTAAAAACTGTTTTTGCACGTAGCATGTTTGGATTTCTATTTTCAGCTTTTTTTTTATAAGAGTCACCCCTGTTGAGGGAATCAATATAGAGTTTCATCAAAATTGAAACATTTTTAAAAAAATTATAATTTTTAAACGAATTTTGCCAAATAGAGAGGACGACTAAATGGTTGAAACTAGTTACGAATGTTAATTAACTGCCTGCCGAAAATTATTTAGTTGAGATTTCGTGTTCGCAAAAAAGTTTTTCATTTTATTTTAGTCTGTCTAGCGAATATCGAAATTGAAATCGTACACAAAACCAATCGTTCATAGTTCAGACAAATGATCACGAGTTAAAAAAAATAAATGAATAAGTAAATTAAAAAAAATTAAGTTTATGAACTTTCTGGTCATATTTCGGATTGAAGAAATAAGAAATAAGTTGAACATTTTCTTGAAAGCGGACCTCTGACGAACATGAAAGTCAGTGAATGTAAAGATGAACAATAGAGCTTTCAAAAATTTTAATTATAAACATTTTCAATTTTCACAGACTCCAATTAAACAAAATAAACATTTACTCCTGTTTCAATTATTTTCCTTCAAATTTCTTTTCTTTTTGAAAAAATAAAGAAAATAAACTGCAAAAAATTATATATATGTATATATTTTTTCAATTCAGTATTATCGATTCTTATCAGTTACAAGTTTATTAGTTTTTTTAAGAAAAACAAAGAAGAGGAGAAAAGCGATAGATGAAGTCAACATTTAGGGAGGGGGGCGATAGATGACAATCTATATCTAGAGGGAGGCGATAAGTCGAAAAAGGTTGGGAACCACTAATCTAGACTAAAGAGTGTCATTTATACGATGTTCTAAAAGAGATGGCGAACTTTTTCGATTAGTGTGCCAGTTAAATCAGGGATTATTATTTTCAGGGGCCCAGTGTTCAACTTGTTACATTTACTTTGAAAAAATAATATGTCAGCCGCGGCATTGACTTCAAATCATAGAATTACATTGCCTAACTATATTTACTGTTTAGTCGTTAACTTGCTTTAGATTTGAAACGAGACAGTTTCTTACAATCGTTTATATAAAAATCATTGATAAAAACATCCGTTTACAACAATGTGCAAACCTACTATATTAAAAATTTCTTCGCAATTTGTAATTTTGTCAAGGATTTCTTTACAACTTATCGCGCTCACATACTTAAAGGTGTCCTTAAAGGTGTCAATCACCCCTAAGACATAAACTCCGATAGTAGCAAGAGAACTAATCCCTTGCGTCCTAAAAAAATTTCATAATGGTGCCCAATATAGTACTTGCTTCAGAATCTTTATTTGATATACGCTAATATGTGGTAAAGATTTTCTTTATGTATGTTGTCTTTAGTGAATGTAATTTTATTTTATTTTTATAACAACCGACCCAACTATTTTGAGTTTACTACTATCGAAGTTCAGTTTCATAGCATTGTAGTTTTGAACCCAATCAAGAAGACAAGGGAACTCCTGGAATAAGTATTGAGAGAGGAGGACATTTTGATTGAACTAACACGCATTTGCGTTGCATGCAGAAGAAAACCACGGAAACCTCCCCCGATTACTGACAAGGGGATTCCAACCCATGATCCGTCTACCACTGAGGATATTTTACTTCAGCACTGTGGTCAGTGCGAGCCGGGTGCGGAATTCGTATGAACCAGCCATCGCTGCTATTCAAACCCGGGTTATCTCATTGGGAGGCGAGCCCTCTAACCCCTGAGCCACCACGGCTATAGTGAATCCAATTGAACAGACGTAATTCAAAAAGAACTTCTTGCATGCTACCTAAATACATGTCACGTACCATCTATTGGCACGTGTGGCATAAGTTCACCACCTGTTCTATATTGCGTACTTTAAAAATAACAACAAAAAGCAATTAAATTAAAAACCTATTTTTTTCACTCAAAATTACTTTTTACGTAAACTTTTGGACACCCTGCATGTAGTGATATAATTAAAACTACTTCTCATTATGTTATATATAAACTTCAGAATTACGTCATGAGAAAAATAAATTTAAACAATTGACCACAGTTGGGACAAATAACTTAAAATTAAAACAAAACTTAAATTGAATTTTGAGTACAAAAACACCTTCTCAACATTTTGAAGATGCTCTGCATTCTTTACTCTCTCGACTACTTCATAAATCATAGACTTAGGACGGTTAATCAGAGTGAAAAGGGAGATGAAAAGAGATTTCAACAATGAATGAGAGTGATGCTGTAAATAAGGAAGTTCAAGATGAGATTAAGAATGGGAAAATAGAAGAGAGTGCAAAGAATGTAGAAGATTGAATGGATTGATGATTAAAATCATACCACTAATTCCCTTTCGCGAAAGGGATAGGCTCAGATTAATAATTGAAGTTTATGAACTCCTCACTGTAATCTTGAAAGCAGACTTCTATTAAGAGGAATGGGCTTACCTGCAAATAAAAGAAATGCATTAATTTTATGAGATTACACTGCATTACTATCAATGCATTTAAAACTCATCATAAAATTATAATTAAAAGTGAGATAATATCAATATGTGCATACAATTATTTATTCTTATTCCTTCTACTTTTCATCATTTTTATTAAAAATTATAATTTTTATTAATTATTTTTTATCAATTATTATTGTTATTCATTAACATTGATTAATATTAATTGTTATTAATTTTCAATCATTCAATATTACTCATTTTATCAATTGCTGTTATTAATTTTTATTATAATAACCCCTTATTTTTTATTAATTTTTAACCCATACAGCAATAACGTTAAAGTTCTTGTTATTAAAAATAAAGTCAAATATTATGTCTTATGATATTGAAAAACTTAAAACTCTTTTTCATAATTCAATG
The DNA here is from genome assembly GCF_982258835.1 of Parasteatoda tepidariorum. NCBI lineage: Eukaryota > Metazoa > Arthropoda > Arachnida > Araneae > Theridiidae > Parasteatoda > Parasteatoda tepidariorum. The sequence continues at coordinate 38,119,031 of NC_141765.1, forward strand.
CTTTTTCTATCTATCCCGGGAAGTACGGATTTTAGATAAGCCTTTTATCATTTCATATTTCACTGCATCACCCATTATGAACTGGCTGGTCGTGCGTATTTGAAGCGTGAGGTTTATTTACATATATTATTTCATTTTGTTAATTTTACCTATTCTAAAAATTATTGCTGAAAACTACATTCAAATAGGTCCAGAAGCAGCTGTTTAGCGTAACTTAACAATTTGGAAATCAGTTTAATGAGCTAAGCAAATTCATCGCCAAATCGTGGCGTTACGATAAAAGAGTTACGTCTAGGCTTATTGGAATGAAATTTTTGATAATCCCTACAAAATGCAAAATTAAAATAAAATGATTTAGAAAAACAAGTGTTATTTCAAATGCATGCAAACTGCTACCCTAATATAAAAAGGAGGTCATTAAATTTTCTGTCATGGGTTACTATTCATTTCTCAATCCTTATGATATATCCAAACTACTCTCCAATTTTGTAACCTGTATTTGAGAATTTTAGTTAATATAAAAATAAGTGTCAATTTTTTCCTAAATAGTTTAGATAATCTTTAATTTAAATGATTAGTATAAGAATTACTTTTGTCAAAATTATATAATGATTATTACATAATGAAAAGGAGGGCTTTACGTTTTCTGTCATGGGTTACTATTCATTTCTCAATCCTTATGATATATCCAAACTACTCTCCAATTTTGTAACCTGTATTTGAGAATTTTAGCTAATATAAAAATAAGTGTCAATTTTTTCCTAAATAGTTTAGATAATCTTTAATTTAAATGATTAGTATAAGAATTACTTTTGTCAAAATTATATAATGATTATTACATAATGAAAAGGAGGGCTTTACGTTTTCTGTCATGGGTTACTATTCATTTCTCAATCCTTATGATATATCCAAACTACTCTCCAATTTTGTAACCTGTATTTGAGAATTTTAGTTAATATAAAAATAAGTGTCAATTTTTTCCTAAATAGTTTAGATAATCTTTAATTTAAATGATTAGTATAAGAATTACTTTTGTCAAAATTATATAATGATTATTACATAATGAAAAGGAGGGCTTTACGTTTTCTGTCATGGGTTACTATTCATTTCTCAATCCTTATGATATATCCAAACTACTCTCCAATTTTGTAACCTGTATTTGAGAATTTTAGTTAATATAAAAATAAGTGTCAATTTTTTCCTAAATAGTTTAGATAATCTTTAATTTAAATGATTAGTATAAGAATTACTTTTGTCAAAATTATATAATGATTATTACATAATGAAAAGGAGGGCTTTACGTTTTCTGTCATGGGTTACTATTCATTTCTCAATCCTTATGATATATCCAAACTACTCTCCAATTTTGTAACCTGTATTTGAGAATTTTAGTTAATATAAAAATAAGTGTCAATTTTTTCCTAAATAGTTTAGATAATCTTTAATTTAAATGATTAGTATAAGAATTACTTTTGTCAAAATTATATAATGATTATTACATAATGAAAAGGAGGGCTTTACGTTTTCTGTCATGGGTTACTATTCATTTCTCAATCCTTATGATATATCCAAACTACTCTCCAATTTTGTAACCTGTATTTGAGAATTTTAGTTAATATAAAAATAAGTGTCAATTTTTTCCTAAATAGTTTAGATAATCTTTAATTTAAATGATTAGTATAAGAATTACTTTTGTCAAAATTATATAATGATTTGGTTGGCTGCGAAACACATGGGTGTAGTAAATCAATAAACATTAATCAAATTTTAAAATTTCCAACAACTGTTTTCGTCAAAATCCATTTCCAGGATACAGTTCTTGAAGTGGTGTTTGTTCCCTTTAATAACATAACATGTTAAGTTTTTCGTGGTTGGATGATGTTTTTGACAACGTAGTTCCATTGACAGAATAATCATTTTTCACCTCTACGATCGTATTTCCAACGCCGAATATATAATGTAACGCCAATTCCTTTTGAAAATGAAGCGGAAAAAAACGTCTTCTTTTTCGCATTTTGAAAGGCCTAAACAGTCAGAAACAACAAAACGAATCTTGAACGAGGCCGATCAATAGGAATTGTTTGAAAAGTTAATTTATCATGCTCATTCCATTGACATGCGAAACAAGTTTTAAAATGGAGATAGTAATTTGAAACAAATTACCTTATCAATTCTTTCGGAGTTTCAAGTGGAAACTTGGCATTAAGTTGGTTTCTGTTTAAAAAAGAATTTAAAACTAAATTTTTGTAGGAATAGTATCAAATGCATTTCATTACTTTTACCCATGGCTCCATTGGCAATTATTCTGTTTAATGAAATATACGTTTGGTAGGAGCTTGGCTGCTTTTTGAGAATAGTCAAAGCCAAATAGCTTTGTTGATGAAAATTATTTATGCCAATCACGGACGAACACTATTTCTTCTTTCATTCTCTTGATCGATGATAAAACAGAGATTATATACGAAGTTTTTTTATCATTTTAATAGGTTTTTAGGACTTAATTGTGATTTATATTTCTTTTTTTCAGAAAAAAAAATAATTCCAGCTTCAAGAGACTACTACTTCGCTTAAATTCGATTCGACGAACAACTTCAAAACGAGTTTTTTTTTTTTTTTTAAAGTAATTAAGCAGCTACGATTATTAAGCAGACAAGTTTAAAAAAATTAAACAGGCAAGTAATGATCATTTCAAAATTTTAAGCTTTAATATTATTTATCATCTTTTTTTAATAAAGTACGTTTCTAATTATGTTTGAAATTAATGGGTGTAATGCGTAATTATTAAATCCTGAAAATCTAAAAAAAATGTTCCGAATACTGATTTTTCATCGAAATACGGTAGGCAAGAATTTTAGTTTAGCTTCAAAATACTTCAATAACTTGATAACACTATGAACAAAAACTTTTTTTATGAAATATTTAATTACAAAATTTTTTTTTTCATATTTATTCAGAAATAAAAATAATTTTAAGTTTTAATTTATCATTTTGCTTACTAAATTTTGGAAATACTAATAATGGGCTTGCGAACACTTTTTTTAAAAATTAATAAGAGCTCAAATAATTCAAAAGAATGCATATTTCGTTTTATTTTTAAAGTTTCAAAGATGTGTAAAAACTATAAAAATAAAAAAAAAATTTTATTTTCTTATAGTTTCAAAAAAGTGTCATTTGTACATTTTGAAGAAAAATTTTTCTCTTGATATGGCGGAATTGAATTCAGTTTTTTGCTGAGCAACAAAATCTTTTTTCTTTTTTATTCGATTTTCATTGCCATCTAAAATAAGGCGTTCTGGAAATAAAATAATGAGTATTATCAAATACCGTTATCGCTCTTTACTCTTGATTTTAATTATGTAAGAATATAATAGAATTTAATGAATTATAATATAACAATATAATTCAATAAATTTAATTCTAAGCATTTAAATCAAAATCATTAGATGATTAAAACAGCTTTACAGATCTAAACCAATAACAGATCAGTTGAACTAATATGATTTGGGTAAATAAAAACTAAAGCAATGATTTGAATCCATTTACACAAACCAAAATTTCAAAACTATATTAAACACAACTCGAACCACCAAAGTAATTTAAAATGATGTTCTAGCGTTACTCATTTGAATTACTGATTCGAATCAACTAATAATTTTGATAAATAGAATCATTGTTTCAATAGCTGACTCTATAAAATAATATGTTTTCTTTCTAATAAATTCAATGCATCTAATTAATATCAGTTCCTTTCGTAAATTTCAGATGCATGATATATATGTAATAAACATATTTAATTAGACTAGCATGAATTTCCGAATTCATTTATTTATATTTATTTTTAAACACTTTTCCTATAGAAATTAGACAGAAAATTGTTCCTCAAATAGTTATACACTAAACTTACACATATGCAATTATGTTTCAGTATTCTTAATAAGGCCTGACAAGTCTTTGTCGCTTCACTGATGTTATTATCGAAAACATCAATTCTAATGCACAAATTTCGTTGAGATTGTCGTAATAGGAAAGCAGACTAAATTAATCAAATTATCGATCGCCATATGACATGTAAAATGTAATAATAAGTTCTTTCGTTGAAGTTCAACTATTTCTTTATAATAGTAATTGTTTCTAGACTAAGTTTTCACACTCTTAAAAGCACACAATTGCAATTTTATTATCATTAGATGATAACTTAGAACAATAACAAAACCGAATTTAAAAACTTGTTTTACATCACGATTCTCATATTCTGAATACAGTACTCTCAACATTTCATAATTTAAGCAGGGAAATAAGATTTGTCATTCAAAAATATTTCATACCGAATATTCTGTCTTCATTCTTTCTATTTAAAACCATAAAATAGAAACACACAAAAATTTACTGATTTAGTCAAGAAGAGATAATATTATTGAAAATGAATTCTTGATGATATACAATTATATCAAGTATATCCTTACGTTTCAGTTTCTTGGGATTATTCATTTAATCATAAAAATGGTTAGCAATATAAAATGATTAAAAAGTTTTTCTTAACTCCAACAATATCAGATTTTTGCTAAGATTATGATTTTTGCTCGTAAAGTAAAATGAAAATAATTGCTGAAAAATGAAACATTTTTCATGATTTTATTGATAATTGATTGCTTGAATTATTGAATGTTGGGCATAATAATAAAATACAGAATAAAAAATCTGAGATACCACAATTTTTGTAGTTATAATGGTATATAAAAACCAAACAACATTTTAAGTTTGCTTCTAAAAATGAAAAAGAGACCTAGAATATGACTAGCTAAAACTGTACGAAACGAATGCATCCAGTGATGTCAATAGCTGAAATTCTCGACTCCAAATTTTTATTAACCACCACTATATACGAATTCCAGGTTTAAAAAAAATTCGTATTATCGTCAAATTAATTTTGTAATCTTTTTTAATAATTATAATACTTAATAAAAAACACAGATTCGGAATAATTATGCGAGTGACAGATAACACAAATATTAATCTTTGTTTCATTAAGTTTTCATCAGATCACAGACATAGTTTCATCAGCAATACTGTAAAAAATTCCGAATCAAATTATTGCATAAAGTACCGGCACTTTGGGAGCATCTTCAATAAAATCCATTTTTCCGTAAAATCCAATTTTACAATAAAATATCAAATAATATTACGGCATCCAATTTTACAATAAAATATCAAATAATATTACTGCATCCAATTTTACAATAAAATATCAAATAATATTACTGCATCCAATTTTACAATAAAATATCAAATAATATTACTGCATCCAATTTTACAATAAAATATATAAATATTACTGCAAATTTTACAGTAATATTTATTTAATTAGTGTGATTCAATGATTTTACGGTAATTATAACTGTAAAATTACGGTATCTCAGATTTTTTGTTCCGTAACATGCTCCCGTAAAAATTGATTTTACGGTAAAAGCTATCGGCATTCTGAGTGCCAGTGATTTGATCACGAATTTCTTACAAAAGAAGACCTAACTGAAGTACAGAAAATCTTACGAACTCTTACTGCTGTAAAATTGTTGACTCCACAAAATCTATGATAAGTAATGATTGTGTAGTAAATAATGAAAAAACTATCCTGTAGAAATTATGCTACTAAATAAATTTATTTATCACGCATTTTGCGAAATAAATAAATACCTAAACAAAATAAACTGAAAAAGAGCCTGTTTTAAAAAAATAAAAATAATTAGTATACAATAGTGAACAGATTGAAAACATAAACTAGCAATATTTTAAAATAACGGAGGAAAAAAGTAAAACATTTAATGTTAAAAAAAAACTTTTAAATTATAAATGTTTGATAGTAAGTTAATACTGCCAATTCATTTTTGAAATTATAATTAAATAAGAAAAGTTTTTTTAATTATTAGTTGCAATAAACATAATTTTGTTATTTACTTTTTATATAATGCATAAAGCATTAATTAAAAATAATTTTCTTGGGTATCCAATCAAACGGGCTTTTTTTAAAGCTATTTTAATTGTATAAATCAAGTATTTTATCTTCATCATAAAAAAAACGCAAGTTTGCAAAAAAACTTAAATTACATTTCATTGATTTTTAAGTCTAATTATTCCAAAATAACGAATTAAAGTTTTTTTTAACAAATAAAAAATAACTCCCAAACAGACGGAAAACATGGAGGAATTAAAAGTTTAATTAAAACAATCACCTACTTCGATCTTTTTATCTTTAACGTAAATCAAAAAATGATTCAAGAACTTGTTTCGGTTTGAGACAAAAAAAAATATCAATTGCTTTCATTTCTAGTACACTTAATCCATTGAAAATTAAAAATATATTTTGAACGTAATTTTTTTCTCGATAACTCTCAAACTGTTATGTGGGTTCAAGATTTCGGTAAAAAAAAGTACAAAATAAATTAAAACTCTAATTATATTTGATTTATACATTTTAATATTTAACGTTTTTTATTCCTCCTTACGAATCGTAGACAAAACAATTCATAAAAAACACTTCTTCAAGATATTTTTAAATTTTAAAAAACGATAAATAAAAATCGAGTCGGATTTTAATGGAGCATATATACCCCCTAAATGCATAAAAACTTTTATCCTTCGTTTCAGTTTTTGGAAAAATTAATTTTAATAAAACATCATAAAAAGTGCAAATGAAATTAAAGGTAATAGAATATTAAATTACTCTAGGTGGAAAACTTTTCACACGCAAAGTATAATTCTTTAATCGTCCTGGAGAAGAAAAAAATAGAAATCTCGTGATATTCTCAGACACTAAAAATAATTCGATTTCAGCAAAGGTTATTTTTACCAAGGAAGCGATAAAGATTTCAGGAGAATTAATGACAAAATGATTAATAATACAAGGATCTCCCAAATGATGAACGGAGTTAGAAAGATTTAACGCATACTTCATAGGGCACTCTGGGAGGGTGCCAAGATAAATAGGATCGTCATTTCTAGGATTGTTAAATTGCTAATATTTAATTTATTATTACAAGATTCAGAAATGGTGTTTAAAGAAAATCGTTTAGTAATAAATGAAGCTAATATACTCAACTAGCTTCTTTTTTTTTCGAGCATTATATTGATCTCAAATTTCCTGTTTTAGAAATCTATTGCTTCTTGTTCCAAATCATGTGTAACGCCAAAGATTTGTTATGTCCACGGTTTATCTAAAACCCTTGTTCAAAATTGTCTAGTATATGAAGTTTTATTCGCAATAATACACCGGCCGGTGACTGGTAACCAAGTATTTAGGAACGGTGAATAAGTAACAGTATCTGACAGTAACAGAGTTTGACACTAGGCCTGTCATGGAGAAATGGAATTTTAGTAACGAAAGGCAGTTGCATACAAATATAAAGCGCTAAAAGCATAGGAACATTTCTAACATTTTCACTATCTGATATTTTAATGGACATTATTAGAATGTTGCGTTGATGATATCACGTGGCATTACGTGGATGATATTAGAACAATTTAAATGTTATGGAAACTTTATTATAAGTTAATATTATTACAAAAAAAATTTCCAATTTCTACACTATTTGGTCAAAATAAAAGTTCTTTACATACATTTGTTAACATTTTAAAAATTGTTAATATTTTCAGAGGAAATAGTGACCAGTTTAAATTTTAACCAAATTTGTACCTGCAGAATTGAAATTTTATGCCCTGCAATACATGCGACTAATTTCAAATAATTAACATCATCAGTAGGTGGATCAAATGCAATTAAAATTATCCTTAAATTATTTAGGAGGCAGGAAATCAAATTACTGGTAATCCAATGAATATTGCCTACTACAGTGTTTGCAATTATATTACTAAACAATACGTCAGTAGCATGCAACTGCATAACCTTACAACCACATGTTTTCCATTTAATGATTTAATTTTTCAAGTTATAAGAAGCTAGGAATCTAAAATGGAATTATGTATCACTTCAATATATATAATTTCAGTGACTCAAATGCTATTAGCTACGTAATTTTAATTAGGAATTTTCAACAATTAACAAATTAAATTTTTGCAAAAAATTTGAAATGTTATCTAGTTTTTTTTCCTTTGGTCTTGATTGTTAACTCCACGTTAAAGCTACACCAACGAGCACGAAATTTAAAGGCAAATTTATTAAATAAACTTTTAGTGCAAACAAAGACATGTAGGGTCAAAACATACGATACGATATAATTCAGAAGGTTAAGTAATATAAAATTAAGTTCGTTATTGCACTAAGTATCTAAAATTTGTAGAAGATAATTCAAATAAGAGAAATAATTTATTATTATATATTTCTTGTTAAGATGTAGAGAATGCATCATGACAGATTTGTCTGCTAGAATATAAATAAATACAAGAGCTATTTGATTAATTTTATTTAAATAACTAAAAATTTTTGAAATTTTTTATACTTAAGCAAAGAAAAATTCATATTTTATAATGTTTTTTTTTCATTATTTTTATTATGATATAACACTGCAGATTCAATTAAGATTCAATGAAAATATTTTCATGAAACAGTATTCATGAATCTATGTATGTATAGAAAGTATAATAAGTTTTCTTGTCACTAGATCGTATAATATCATCAATACAATTATATTATCTTCAGATTTAAAATAAACTAAATACAAAAGGTTGTGGATGCTTGAAACAATTTAAAAAAAAAAAAAACATTTATTAAAATGTGACAATGAAACATAACCACTAAATTTTTTTCACAATACGGATTTTGAAATAGAAAATATATTAAATCCCAAAATGGCAGTCAATTTCCTGCGCAGAAATTTAATCACGTTTTTAAGTTTCGCAAAAAAAAGAAGAAAAAAATTATTTACAAACTAAGAACATTACTTTTCGGAACCGGAAAATTTTATTTTTAAACCTTGAAAGAATAAAAACAAGATAATTATCAATTAAAAAATGGCCATGAAATTATCAATGGGGCTTATTTTGAAATAGTGAAAATGCCATCAATAAAAAAAAAACGACCTATAAATTCGGCATAAATTATTGGTTATGTAAGAAAATAAATAAATAAAAAAATTTTATTGGGTTCTTAACTTAGCCACTTATTTATTTATTAGAACATTGTGTCTTAAAGTCGCTAAATCATTCAACAACCTTGCTCTCATGAAACAAAAGCTCTCTTGAAACGCAATCACAAAGCTCATTAATAGATAATACAAGAACCCCTTTGACTGGTCAATTCTATCAGTATTAGTTTTATTTCTTAAAAGAATAAAAAAAATTAGTTTGTTAACTTGGGAAAATTATAGCGAATCTTAATATCATATCTAACCTCGAAACCATACAAAGTAATAATTAACATCAAGGTACTCATCAATATTACCACAGAAACTTTTCTACCAACTGGTATGATTTAAGACAAAAAAGATGAATAAGACTTGATGAGATGTAACAACATATTCGGCCATGGCCCAGTAAACATGTCATGACACCCTGATCATACTGTCGCACAATAAACCAAACATATAAAAGAATAAAAAGCTCAAATGAATAGATAAGCGTTAGAATTGCATTGTGGCATGCATCAATTTTACAGCTTTTTACAAGGTCACGGACAAATATTACAAATGGGCGCGGCATTATTCTATTGTCAAGTGCACTCAAATCAAGGTTTCTCGAATTGGACAAGGTTAAGAACTTTGTTTCCAATTGAATAAGTGAAAAATCAGCTGTAACTGTAAATGTCTTTTGAAACAGACCATTGTCAAATATGAAGTTCTCTTTTTCGATTAAATCATTAATAAAGGAATAAAGTTTTTCTTTAATATAGCAATCTGAAGTTTGTTCAATACGTGTAATAATTTCACTTTTTTCCCAGTCTAAGTATAGTTCCAAGATAATACATGCAATTTTAATACATGCTAAATTAATAAAATTAATTACGTACTCATATAATATTTATTAATATCAAATAATTTCGGTTTAACTAAAAACGATTTTTATTGAAAAATTGGTTTAACTGTAACAATTTATATTGGGCTCTTAATCGTTTTCTGCTAAATGATCAATTAAGGAATAAAAGTTTTTCCTTTATATAGCAATCTGAAGTTAGTTCATTACGAGTTATAATTTTACTTTTTATCCGTTTGAGCTTAGTTTAGAAAATAAATGCAACTTTAGTATATGCTTTACTAATAAAAATAATTACGTACCCTAATAATAATTATTAATATTATGTAATTTCAGTTCAACTGAAAACAATTTATATAAAGCTCTTAATAAAAACAAAATGGCAGTTTTGTACTTACGCGTCCACGAGACTTTCATTTTTTATTATAAAAACTAGTCTTTTCGATTTTTGCAACAGAGCATTGTGAAAAGATTGTATTTCTAAAGCCCGACTTTGATGGATTATAGCTGGAATACATTATAAAAAGGACTTTATCGTCTCTTTGTCACTAGGATGAGTAATAAAAATATAAAAAGAATTTGAATTTTTCTATTCCAGTTATTTTTATGTATTTGACGGGAACTTATTGTTAAATAAAACAAAGCGTCTGTAAACTAAAGTTCGACTTGTTTTAAAGTATTTCTAACATAGATAACATAACTGTTGTTAGATCTAATTTACAAGAACTTTGAAATTTCTTCATAAAAAATGATCTATTAATATATTAACTTAAATTTATAAAGTTAAACATTGATAGAAATTAGTTGAAATATCAATACCTAAAGGCATGAATACACAAATTTATAATCTTATAATATATGTAAATAAAATCATTATATCTAGGTCCATATCTTGGTAAAGGTTTAATTTCAAAATCAATTCCGTATTTAAATAAGTATATTCTATATAAGTATTCTATATTTAAATAAGTGTTAAATAGTACACAGTTTAAATAAGTATTCTATATTTAAATAAGTATTAAATAGTACACTATAAGTTGATACGTTACTTCTTATTATTTAGCACATAGAATGCACGCTTATTATTTACACTCTTAACAATTTAATATAACAAATTGAAGGGCTTGATAAAGGGTTTATTTCAGTATTTTGTGGATAATTAAAAAATTAAAATTAATATGGTGATCTCTGGTGGATTCAGTTCATTTTGATTCGAACTGATTCTCTTGTTTTTGAAACATAGATATAAAACAACTGCGGATTTCGGTTATAAACTTAGTCATGCTAATATTGTTAATGATTAATGTGGAGAAAAAAATTATGGTAAAATTACAGTGCAGAATGGAATAACATTTCCGTTAAAAAAAAAAAAAAAAAAAAAAAAAAAAACATAATTCAGGTTAATAAAAACAAAATATACAGTATTTTAACCATTCATTTGGTAATTTTCAGTTCATATGGTAACGGCTAGTGGGAAATTTTGATTTTTAAAATAGTAAGTTCTTATTACCACACATTTACTAAAATATAAGAAACTGTAAAGCAAATTTAACCGAAGAAACGGCTTTTACTCCATGCTCTTAGGTATGATGTTAAAATTACTAAATTTTACACCATTTACCAAATTTTATCCCATACTAGTGGGCTGCGCCCCCTGCTCGCTAACGCTCGCCAACCCCCGAAAATTGCTACGCAATCTGATATGGTTTGCTTCGCGTACCCAGATCGCTTCGCTCGCTACTAACTTAGGTACATTGCAAATGCACAAAATTCTAAGAATTCAAAACAATCATTCAAATCCATGTAAAAAAATTACATCTTTATAGTAAATACTAAGTCATTAAAATAAATTTGAATTCAAATAAATGACATGTAATTCGTTAAACCTATTAGAAATGTGCTATAGTATAATTCGTGATATAAATCAAAATTCGTCATATATAAATTCGCGAAAAAAAGCGCTTTCGACAAAATACTAAAATAGAGATCTATCGACAAAGACTACTCACTTCTGCCTAGCTTAATAGTATGAGATTGCCGCAGCTGATGCTCTCTGGTTATTTCAGTTTCCGTTTTTAAAAGCGCTATATCTTGAGTCACCTCAGATAGATTTGGCATGTGACATTTTTAGCGGCAATCATGGGTCGATTCGCCGTGTAACAGAAATAGTAACGTAAACAAAACAAAGCAAACGTTGCCACCAGCGGAAAAGAAATACAGCCAAAATCTGGGAGCCTCGTAAGAGAATTATATATATTAGATATTTAGATCTATTGGTAAAAAGAAGTGATTTTTCTAAGTAATCATTTTTTTAAAATAACATTTATATTGTTATAACGTTGTTGAAACAAATTTGATGAGTTCACATACTTAATTTAATATTTTCGCTTACCAAACAGAAGGATAGATTAACAACTTTTTTGTTGTTGCCTGCATCTCATTGTGCATGTAGCTGATCGTTAAGTTCTAAATCATTTAACATATCTCTTTAACTGTAATTTATAACAGTATATTAATGTTATTTGCTCAAAAATAATAATTGTTAGACCACCTTTCTAAATAACTTTATCTTAAAATGTAAGGCCGATTTACATTATAATACTAATAAGAAAACAGCAATTCTCTTAGTTTTAAACTCTTGAATTAAAAGCGTAATAATAGCAGTACAGGAAAATAACTTTAAGTTAGGGATTAAAAATATTTAAAGAAAAGCATGACTTTTATTAATTTTATGCTGACTACAACCAAAACAATAAGGAGACGAATGAGGAAAAACTGGATCACACCACGTGATTTTCTGGCCAATAAAATTGCACTGACAACAATGGAAAACTGAGACACCATCATTAGAATTTTATATATAGTAAGATTTCCAAGCAATATTTTGTTGTTAACTTTACCAATGCTTTTCGGAAAAATTAATGAGCTGTTTTGTGTACCCATAAGCCAGAAACACAATTTTTATCATACTCTGGCAATTTTGACCATACTTTTTTCTTAATTCAGGGTTCAACAAAATTATTTCAGCTGGTACAAAATCATTTCAGCTAGAAATTTAAACAAATATAAAAAAGATATCAATAACCAACTTATTTTTCTAACGTATAAGCATGCTGAATGGGTTAGTTCTTTTAAATAAAGAATATTTTACTCGATAGTTCGATATAACACTTTATTATTTATGATTTACTGATTACTCCAATCAACATTTTTTTCTCCACTTTCTTCTAACTTGTTTACTGAGTAAGTTCAGATCAATGGATCATAAATAAAGGGGCTGTTTTTCTTTTTATATCGTTATTGGAATATTCACGAGAAATATTGAAAAATTCTTTCTTTAATATTTATTTTATTTTAAGTAAAAGAGAAATATACCAACTTTTGGGAACATAGGCTTTTGCAAATGAGTTATCAAGAATAAAAACGATTTTCTATACTTTCTTCAAGAGTGTGTTATGAGTTAGTTAGCTCTTAAAATATAATCGCCCTCAGTATTGATATTTTTTAAACAGTTCGTGGGCTCGCAATACAATACAAATATTATGTACTTACAACAAAAGTTTTAATATCATACAAGATTACATGGAATGCCATATTACTCATCTCTCTACAATAGCAGTTTCAGCTATTTCTTGATATATTATTTAAATAATATCATATGTAATAAAAAAAATTACAAAAATACCTTCTAAGAAATTTTAAATAATAAGAGATATAATATGCAATAAAAAATGAGAAAGATATCCTGAAAACATCGTGATAATTGTTTTTTTAAGAAGTATCGCGATTATTATGCCTTATGATAAATATAGAATGCGATAATACTCTGAGCATTGCTAATGGCTTTAAAGCTTTATACTTATATAATACATTCAGTAAAATTTTGAGGGGAATAAAATACTGTAATTGTTGTTTCTTTATTGTTTCTAATAATAAGTTTATTTTTGAGTACACTGTAGAACTAAGTTTTTTTTTTTGTTAAATTAAGGTCAAGTTTTATGGATCAAATATCTGTTACACCGCAATTGTTTACCATAATATTAACTGTAATATCCCTGAAAAACTAAAATTAAATGAACATAACTGTAAAAAGTACGATATAAAAGTTTAAAGTAAAAAAAGATTTTACAGTAAAATTTTTTTTAAGGATAATACACTCAGGGTGCCAGTACTTTTTACCGTAATTTGAAGTGGAATTTTTCACAGTGAACCGTTAAAAAAAAACTTAGTATGTTTCGTATTCACAATCTTAAATATGTATACTTTTAAGAATCCGAGTAAAAAATAAATAAAAAAGCACACACATTTAAAAACGCAAATTTATAAATTAACGAGGAAAAATATTTTTGAAATCTAATAAATCACTATTGAGAAAGATGAATCATAAATAAAGCATGTTTGATATAGTGCTGGAAAAACAGAGAATGTAAATGAGATTATTAGAAACACCAGGCATTTTATCTGGTTGTGATGTTTTGGATCAAAACTTCCTCAATAGTGATTCAATAGCATTTTTGTTATTTCCTCGCTAAAACATTAATTTCAAATACCTAATTTGGCAATCTAAGAGGCTTATGCTTTTAATTCCATCTTTCTTAATGATAACATTCGTCAGACTTTCATGATTTTTTTTTCTCACTTAAAAATTAATTTGTGACCTTCAATGCGCATAATTTTGAAAACATTTCAAAAATATAGCTTAAAGGCAGTAATTAAGGAACGAACTCTTATTTAAATAGCATTAGAAGACTTAAGGCTGTTTTTCGAAAGCTCCATCGTCGGATGAAATACCTCTTTGCAAATAATAAGCTACTTTCATAAGTGATGTGAGTTTGCAATAGTTACTCATCATTGATAGGTCAAGTTTAGTTTACTTTTATCCAGCGCCCTCTATGTTTATCCTGAAAATGGTGCAAAAAGTCAATCTGGATTGAATTGAATGTAAGATTTAATGGCACGAAATCCAAAGGAGGATACGTTACGCCAAATAATATATTAAAACATATCAAAAGGTAAAATGCACATTACAATTTTATCTTATTAAAATACAAGAAGGTAATAAAACTGTTAATAAGTATATTTGAAAGTCAATAAAATCCGATGAAAAGCGTAATTACATAAATTATTCAAATAGATAAAACGGTACAAAGGTAAAATCAAAAGCGAAAAAAAAATCAGATTAAATAGTTATATACAATAAAAATACCAATAGTTCGTAAAAATGAGAAAATGTTAGGATGATGATTTTCACCTAACAAATCCTTCATACATAAAATAGTGCTATTAAAAAAGGTAATACGATATTGGTTAAAACAGGGACAAATAGTTAAAATGCGATGAAGCTTAAGTAAAACGTTACAAGTGTCGCATTTAGGAAAAGGTTCTTCGAATAACAAATAAAGATGGGTGAGTTGTGTGTGGCAGACTCTGAGACGAGTAAGCTTTACGTCTGCATTACGTTGACGCAAAATGCCCAGATCAGATTTGATGTTACATAGTTTATTTTTTATGTTATACAGTTTATTTTTGTTATATAGTTTATTTTTGATGTTAGATAATTTGAAGATCAAAAAAATGTCGCTAAGTTGGTGATTTTTTAGAAAGTTTAACAATTTTCAAAATATTTAAGTTATCTGTCAGTTCTAATGCCCAGATAATTCTTTACAGCAATATGACACGTTTAGTTTAAAATTATAGCTTTACTTCAAGTGAAAGGTACTTAACTGCGGTTTTTTCTTTCCAGATTCGAAAAAACATGCTAATCAAAAATTATAAAATGAGGAACCTCAAAGCAAACTATTTCCTTTAAATAAATATTATTTTGAACAGCAATCTAAAAGAAACTTCTGGTTAGTAGCCCTTTATCTTCCTTCCTACAGTTTCAATGCTAGATTCTCCTTAGTGTACAGATATCTGAAGAACTCAACTGTTGCTTGTTAAGGATACATTTTGAACATGCTGAAAGGGGCATAGGGTGGTGGCCAAATGACACAATGCCCCTTATTGCGATCGTGGTGACAGGAGGGTGCGATGATATCTTTTATCCCATCCCCAACCCTCCTTATGACAAAAGTGGGATATTTAATTGGGGGAAAGAGAAGTGAAAGTAGTGGCAAAGAGGGGCAGAGGGCTTTTGGATTGATTGGACTGTCAATTACGTTTTCCACCAGGGGGTAAAATGAAAGGAGCTCTGAGTCAACAATAATCATCAAAGCGTAAAAGCACACAGCATGCTTAACATAGCATTGTTAAAAGCTCATTTGTATGAAAAGTAGAGCGATATAACTCAATAACTTCTTTAAATGTAGCCGAATTTCAGGACTTTCTCTTTTGTCAAGAACCTTATTACACTCCTCTATGAACTAAATGGTGGTATTTAGTACATTCTATAGTTATCAATAGTCTTTTTGTTATGAAAGACAAGCAATTTATTGTTCTGAAAGATACGTGGTCTGACCTCATGTATACAAAGTAATGCTTGATCAACGTAATATTGGATTTTTTTTATTTTATTTAAACCTATATATTTTAAAATTACAGTACCAACGGCATTTTGCATTTCCTAAAATAATAAATAAAAATTCATTAATAAAGTTTAAATATAATGAAAATCATTTCTTATGAGCCATTGTTCAAAATTTACTTCAAAGGTATTAAATAGAACATAACTTTAATTAGAACATTTTATAAATAACATAGCATAATACAAAGACTTCAACTACTACGGATTCTCCACAGTTGACGAAAAAAAAATTTCCTAGCAGTAGCAAGGGTAATGTGTTTATATTTTCCTAAATTAGAATATTAAAGGAATTTTGTCCACTTCTGAACACAAGTAATTTAAACATATACATATAAAATCATTACGTGAATGCTTAAGCTTTAATCTATTTTTTTTTTATTTTTAAAAAAAAATAAGTTTCAAAAAATTGTGTTGTAGTTCGTTACCACTGAAAAAAAATTCGGAACTACGGAAAATCCGTAGTAATTGTTTGAGTTTTTGTATTATATAAAGGAATGAGGTGATTTTTATAGAATTCTTTAAACTTAAGGGCTTTAACGTTCTGAAGAACCAATATACACTAACAAATGTATTGTTAATGGTTTTTGTAAAACATATGTTGATGTAAAATATTTAGATAGAAAAGCACAGTTTTGTAAAGCTTATTAAAGGTACTTGGACATAGTTTACAAAGTGCAAATTTAATAAGAATTAAGTCTCCTGGAACATTGCTTTAAAAACTAATTTAAACGTTTTGACAGAAGAAAAAACACGATTTTTATTTGTGTGTTCTGTATGAAATATTTTGGTGGAATGTTAAAATTTTTTGCTGTTGCAAATTTTTCTTTATGAACTTTTGAGTTCTGCTCAGAAAAAAAACAAAAACAAAAAAGAAAAAAATAACATCCCGTAAGTTTTAACACAGTCAAGTTTATTACAGCATACAAGGGAGATACTTCAATTTAATTAAACAACAAAAAACTAGCACTAGGCTTAGGTTGGTTTGGGGTTACTTTTATACGCTTAATGTAACTTAAAAAAATTAAAATTTCAAAAGCTCTGCTAACGTTTTTATAAAGCCAAATTTAATATTTTTTAAACAAAATAAAGCAAACTATGTATCAATTTCAAAATTCAAACTTATTTGGTTTTAAATACTCAAAGACTAGTACGAAGAAACCTCAAAACAGTCTCTTTCGTGCATTCCATTATTTTTAATGGCAAACAAGAAACGCTACAAACCAATTTTGCGTTGAATATTTTGTTCAGATTTAAAAATTCTTTTTAACATAAACTGGTACTCATAGTAAGTGCATAAACGAACAAAAACATTTTAACTGAGAGAACTTTGACTGAGATTATTTTAAAAGAAGAGTAACATCGCTTCACTTTAAAAGAAATGTGTATCTTTTCCTTCAGGGTATACTTTTATGGGTCGTTCTAGAAGACATATCTTACGCCAGGCCTGCATCTAAGAAAGAAAACGTACCGAAACTTAGTAATAAAAATAATAAAAAATAGAGGAACGAAAATGCGTTTGTTTGAAATCTAAAACGTTAATAAATGGCCTATTTCTCTATTTTTAAGGACGCATTTATTCCCTAAGTTCAAGAAAGCAGCGTACTGCTTTTTTTTTTCTTTGATAAAAGAATATTTTTAAATTGTGGTAGAGTTTAACGATTTGTTCTAAGTTCTGGGAGTAAAGAACACTCTGTTGTTGTCAAAAATGTTATTGGATAATTATTTCATGTTAATGGGAAAAATATCAGCTAAAAGAAAATTGCATATAAGAAAAAGTTACGCTAGTACTAAACGTTTATATTTTTTTATGAATGAACTAAATGTTAGGTTTAATGTTCCAAAATTTCAAAAAAAAAATTTTTTTTTAAATAAGCAGCTCCAAGCAATGAGTTTTAAAAAAATTAAAATATAAAGTGTTAATATTAGTATTGAATTGACAAAAATCAGTTCATAGAATCAGTTCATAAGAAGAAACAAGTACATTCATAAATAAACGCAACCAAAGACTTGAATACAATTTAAAATATCAATCACTCGAAGAAAAGCAAATATTTTAATTTGATGAGTTTCCTCCAGAAAATCTCTGCAGGCTTGAAAATAGAACCACCAAAAACGAAATTAACGTTACATATTAAAATCTGAAAAAATTACTAAAATATAAAAAGTGAAATGCATATTTTCTTTAAGAAGATGCCTGCGAAAGCCATTAAATTATTCAAAGAAATGTCGATAATAAGACGATTAAGCATTTATAAAAATATGTTTAGTTTTATTTTCCTCAATAGGAAATCGCTTTACTTATTGGCAAGCAAAAATATTAAATAGTATAAATTAATATGGAATATAAATCTATTTCTAATGTATGTCCAGAACATAATTTCCTTATCATTCTGTACATAAATATATATCGGTACACATTCTATCAAGAAGTACCTTTAAGTTTTTTCTACTAGTCACCATTACAAAGATCATGGTGATCTTCTTGCTTGAAGTACTTTCTTTCCTGAATACCACTTATTGCAGCCATTTTTCAAATGTGTTTCTTTCATCTGTGGTATTTCTTGACAAGCAGTGGATTCTGTGGTCGGTGAAGCGATTGGTCGTCCCACCCTCATCATTACACCCTCCTCTCACTTCTCCACTGACTTCTCACCCCCCTGGGGGTGGTAAGCCTGTTGATCACTGGCAGTATCTGGACTAGGTCATAGTTTTACCATTCTTTCTGTTATCATATTCGCCCTATTGGCAGAAAATTGCAAGCTACAAGCGCAGACGTGGGTTCTGCATCATCTCGTTAAATTGATAAATTGAGATAGCTAGATGAACTGATCTTGTTTTACAGTCCCTCAAAGACTGGTCAATGTTGGCGGGTATTGGGTTAACTCTTAAATATAAATAACTGGAGAAAAGAAAAGTTTTCAACGGTAAAAAGTAAAGGCAATTAAGCGCTATTTTTCCCTAAAAATTATAAAAAGCAAATTTTGATTTTTCCTTCTCTCGTTTTAACAAACTTCTTGATTTAAAATTAAATATTTTTTTTTATTTCTAAAGGCAGATTAAAAGACAACTGTAGACCGAAAAACGAACAATAAAATTAGAACAAGAAACAGAGATAACGGTAACAAAACTGAAACTACAGTAAGTCGTTCATCTTGTGCCAAGCACTCCAGTATTTCACCCACAAGTGTCCAGAGTCCAGTGCAGTGAATTTTTTTTTTCATTTTATTAAAAATTAATCAAAAATTTATTTTAAAAAGTAAAGATATTTTAATCATGAATTACTGTTTCTCTTAGATCCAAAAAGTGCAAGTTTTAAAAAAAATTTTGGAAGTGAGCCGTTTTTGGAATATTTTACCTTTAACACAGTAAAAAAAAAAGACATTGATGTTTCATGCTGTATTTTATAACCATAAACTATTATGCGTTTAAAAAAAATTCTGCGTCAAAGATTTAAAACTTGAATCTATAAATATTCGTTACTTATACTAAAAAAAGTTTTTCCTTGTTTATTTATTCTTTCTAAAACAGCTCTAATTTCTCGTTTTACATAATTTCATTTATTATAAAAAATACTTTTTTAATTTACAAAAAGATGAACTGTGTCACGGATAAAAGAAATCTAGCCACTAGTGGGTGAATATTAACGCCCGAATCATATATCAATCATTTAAAAGAGGGAGGGAAATGTTAGACTAAATGACATCAGTAAAACTTTCAAAGAAATTGAATCTAAATACCAAGAGCTTCAAAAAATTAACTTTCGAAGGTATGATGTCATATCATTAGTAGAACGATCAATTTTTAGTTTCAATTGCTTCGCTGATAGAAATGGGGTTAGTAATTATGTCGAAAATACATCATTTTTACTCTATCGTTAATCAGTGTACTGGAAAAGTCATGACTTATACGGTTTATTTCATCCTAAATGAAATTAGACAAGTTAAATCAATTAAAGTATTAATGTAATTGACTAAAGTGATTAGTTCAGTTAAAAATCTCATTACTTCATAAAGCATAAAAGATAAATTTTCAACCAAATATATGTATTTTTTTTCTAATTAATACAATAAAACAAACTAATTTGTAAAAATTGGTTAATATTATTCATTATTGTATGAATATTAATGTTGATTTCATATGTTATATTTTGTTTTGTTTCACTGGAATAGCATAACAATTAATCTTTTTTAAAATTTAATGTTTCACAATTACGCATAATTCTAGAAGTAACATAAACCTTATTTTATAGCAAAGTTAAATTTTTAATTTCTTAAAAATTTAAAATTAAAATAATTTTTTCCACCACTTTATGCAAGTAAGATAGAAAATATAATTATACTGATAAATATCAATATACATAATTATTATGTATATATAATTATATATATATTTATATAAATATTTATATATATATATTAGTAATTATAGTGAAAAAAATAATTATACAGAAATACTAATAATAATACTGATCAGTTCTGATAAGTTTTATTAAAATTCAGTTTGTTTTAAAATTATCAGTTATCCTCTTACCTTTACTAAATTAGATAATATTAAAGTTTTAAAACCTTTTTTTTCTCCATAACTAAGCATTTAGAATATTGTAAATAAAAGAATTAAAAAATATATGTAAATGAAGAAATTTTTTAAGAGATGCGAAAGTTTAGTGTAACAGTATTAGACTGATTATTCATGGAAAAGAATTATTATAATCTTTATGCTGCTTTATTACAGTTTTAAATATATTTACGACATAGATGTGCTGAATAAAAAAAAATATTAATAATAACCTTCGAAAAAAAGCGTACTCAATTCAATTGCATTAGTCTTATCAAAATTTTATCTTTATTTGCGTTCTTTTTTTTTTTTTTTCCGAATGTGTAACTTGGCCTTTTTCCCTGATGCAGCTTACGTCATTTCCGCGTAAGCGAGCGTCTCAGACGACAACTTGGCTGTTTCATCCGTGTAGAATTTGGATGAGTGAAAATGTTTGTTTTGATTCTGAAATATCTTACAGTGTGATCTAAAATGAAAAAAAAAAAGAATGTCTTATCCATTCTTTTTTTCTTTCACTCCATGCGGGAGACGAGACATTTCTTCGAAAGCATCAAGTTTCTTGGCGACATTCCGCACTTTTATCAGTAAAAGCTGCTAAATAAAACTAGTTTAAGGTTTAGGTTTAAGTTAAATTTCAAAATGGTAGTAATTTATATTGGAGGTATGTTTTATAAATTTATAATACAACTTAGTTATAATTTAAACTAGCGTCAATGGAAAAAATTCCGATTTTACAAATATTTTTCGTGTGAATAATTTATAATAAAACTATTTTACGAATAAAGAAAAAAAAAACTTCTAAAATTCAAAAGCTCCACATTATGAAATACACTAGACCTCAAAGATATACAATGTGACCATTTACAAGAAAACACAGAGGGCTGATTGTAAGACACGATACGTAGTAGATCACTGAAGTCAAACCATCACTGAATGGGTGGAGCAGCTTGCAACTTTGATCAGCCGGCGAAGGACCCGAGGGTGCGCGGTATCAGCTCTTGTAAACTGTTCTATCGTAAAGTGCTTGATTTCGCATTCATGTTGTTGGGTTCGAAAAGTGAGCGAGCCATACCCTTTGCAGGGGGTCCAAATTGTGTTGGCATATCTGCAGTTGCTTTTCAGACTGTCAGGGATATTTCCCTGACTGTCTCCAATAGCCCCAAGTAGTAAAAATGTTTTTAAAAATTCGCTCTATGGTTTGAGTTTAGTGGGTGTTAAAAACAATACGTACGAGTTTCTTATAAACTATTATATATTGAGATAGAATTTGTAAAAAATTTTACCGAAATATTTTACAATTTCACTTTCAATCGATATAAAGAAAATTAGCAGTTCCAAAATTATAGCACGTTACTAGCACAATAAAATAAAATTCCAGCGTTTAATTTATTGTCTTTTAAACTCAGTGAATACTTTATGGTTGGGAACAAGGAAATTGTTTCAGATTTTGTTCCACTCCACGTGGAAGCGAAACTTATTTGCCGCGTTGTAAAGTAAAATCTTTCATTCTTTGATGAACCTTAAAAAGAAAATTATTCGATCAGAGAACTTAAACCGAGTGATGGAGATAGTTGGGAAGATAAATTGCACTTTTCTTCAAACAGCGCCATCTAGATGAGTAAATGAGCAATTGAAACATTTCCACGTCAGTTATCCTTACTTTCACTTCCTTAAATATAGTTTATGTAATTTAGTTTGTTGGGATAAAGATTTTCGCGCGAGGAACATTATTTAATTTAATAAATGACTCATTGCTAGAGCTTAAATCGAGTATTTTAAATCAAGATTTTATCCACACAGCGTTCAAATGTTCTCAAGTCGATTTAAATTTTTAGAAATGTAAATGCAAATTATAATTTCGATTCATACTAAACTTATTAACTAGAAAATTACTTTACGAAGAAATATTTTTGAAATAAAGTAAAACTTAATTTTGGGAACGTTATGTTTTAACATATTTTTTTTAATACAAGGAAAAACATAGCATTGTGTCAACAAATAATATTGTGAAATAATATTCAAATGAACTTATATTTATCAAATTGGATGGAAAAAAAATTAATTAATCTATTTCAATTTATAGATTATAAGACATAGATCAAAGATGAGAACTAATTTTTCAGGCTCAGGAATAATGTGTAATAAAAGTTTAATAAAAAAAAAACATTCCCGCAAAAGAGCGTTGTGGGCCAAGGCAGAGGGAGGGGTCATGGAGGTAAAGGCTCTACAATTTCGTGACCAAAGGCATTATTGTGGTAATGGGGTTAGCACTGTGCACAGGCCGCCTTGATACACATCGATTCGAAGTTGGGAGAACTTCAAACCGACACTGGGGATCGAACCTCAGTCCATGAACATGACCAGTGCCTTTTAAATGTACTCATTATTTCGACAAATTATTAACATTTTGATTTCTAGTGTACAAACTGTTTCTATGCAATAATCAATGTATAAGCTTGAAAAAAGCATTTTCTTTGTGTTCAATAATGTCCATTATACAATTAACGGTATTTTAAAAAAACGTTTGAAAGTCAATGACAAATTTCGATAAATATCTCTTATGTCACTTTTTTCAATCACGGGAGCAGCATTAGACTGTGATATAACTGTCATTTCTGTGAATACTAATCCATGATGATCTGCGAAAAATTGTCGTCTTATTGTGTTTCCTTAACTACCTGTGATGAACTTAGTGAAGTCTCATCAGAAATATACATTTATGGTATTGTAATTAATATGGTAGGTTGGTATTCAGATGACTAGTTTGTTTTATTTGTTTTAAATATCATGATGATCTACGAAAAATTGCCGTCCTATTGCGTTACCTTAACTATCTGTGATGAACTTAGTGAAATCTCATCAGAAATATATATTTATGGTATTGTAATTAATACGGTTGGTTGGTATTTAGATGACTAGTTTATTTTATTTGTTTTAAATATTATGATGATCTACGAAAAATTGCCGTCCTTTTGTGTTTCCTTAACTGCCTGTGATGAACTTAGTGAAGCCTCATCAGAAATATACATTTATGGTATTGTAATTAATACGGTTGGTTGGTATTCAAATGACTAGTTTATTTTATTTGTTTTAAATATCATGGTAAAACTAGAATATTGCAATTTGGGCTGTGACATTGTAACACTTCATGGTTATGTGTTGATCAATAATGACAGCAGTGATAGTGATTAAGCTAATGTGGATAATAATGCTTTTGACGTCACAGGCAGTGGAAGAGGTTAAGATTAATGAGAAGGCAGCAGCCACTAAGGGAATGCCAAGAGCTAGTAATATTTAAGTAATTCATTATTTCAGCAAACTGTAACCTACTAAGATGTTTTCAATGAGAATGCAACAGTTCAGCTCGCCAAGAAAACTAAATAACTTGCAACAAAATTTCTAAAAGAGCATTTGAACATCCACTGCTTTATCTTAATGAGAATTTTAAAAAAATATTTCAGCCAGAGATTTATTTCCTCTAAATAAAGATAAAGCAGGAGTTTTCGAATGTCTTTTTCGAAATTTTAATACTCGTTTTTAAGTTTCCGCGGGACGTTGATAAGTTAAACAATATTACAATAAAAGAAAACTCCTTTATTACTAGCTCTAATATAACTCGGATTTAACAAGAAATATCCAAATCAGTTGGAAAAAAATTTATTTATTCAGGGAAAATTCGTTTTTGTGTCTGATTACGTAACTTAAAATATAGTCTGCTCTAATTAATTACCATGTTTGAGATCACCCCTATGAACCATTAAGATTGAGTAATAGAATGTGAAGATCCGATCATTAGATAAAAAGTTTATCAGGGTGGTTCGCTTTTTATTTTTTGCACTGCACATAAAAACATCATATACCGAGCATTAATAGACACAATTATATTTGTAAATAACTGAGTTTGTTTGACAAAATATAATAAATTCCTTCACTAATGGAAGCAATTGATTATTTATTTTTTTAAACAGAGGGGGATTTTCCTTATTTTTCTTTATAAATAACCGTGTGGTTTCATAAAAAGTTCATAATATTAATTTTTAATGAAATATTTCAAGAATGTAGTTAAATTTATAGCATAATATGAATTTAGCAGAAGCAAAACTCCTTTTTATTTTGGAACGCTCTTATTCAATCATGAAGATCAGAACGACTAAAATTCAAAATAAATCTTTGTGTTTTCTAGTAATAAAAAGAAATTTCATTTAATGATATTTTCTTTTGTATGAGAAGGAAAAATCCTTTTATTGAATAGTTCGTAAACCACTACGTAGAAAACCATTCGTTCGCTTTCTATACATCAATCAATGCCATAATATACTTTTACCATTAGGCTACCTCAGAAAGGTAACAGAAACGTACTGATTGCTTCCGTCTGGTTTTGTTACTTAAAAAAAAAAAATCTGAATACTATTTGTAAGAGAAGAGATTTTTTTTGTTTGCTTTTCTTTTTACCTTAGGCAAGATATATACATTAAATCAGAACATTCTTTAGAAATTCCTGAAATATTTGACACTTGCGATAAAAAAAGGTTGTGTTTGGTACTAAATAGAAGAAATTAAGTAAATGGATAAAATACTTATCTCTTACATATATATATATTATTTTCAATCTATATACTGCTCATTTTCTCATTTTTTTTCGGACATAAAATTACTGATATAAAAATAGGGATTTCTCCTGTTAGGTTCCTGCTTCTCTGAATTTGAAAATAATGTCCTGTTTTTTTGTGAAAAAACACAAAAATTGTCTCTCTTAGGGAGTTGCCTTTTTTAAATAATGAATTAAAAACGTCACAAACTGTTTGAAAAAACTTGAAGGCCACTTTTATAAAATGAAAAATATTGTAGAAGGTTCGTCTTAAAGATAAAATATTTTATGAGGGATTCTTTTCAACTCTAAACAAATTCAACTAGATCCTTTAAAAGGACCCAAATTTCTCGTAAAATTGCCTCTACAATTTTTATATGAAAAATATATTTATAAATATAATTTTTTTCAAGAAAATTGCGTAGAGTTCATCGGAAATATTTATTTATAAATAAATAATTAATACGAAAAAAGCAAAGGTTAATTGTTACATATAATAAAATATATAAATATATATATTTCCTAAACACACATCTACTTTTAAAGCACATCCTGCTTTAAAGGCATTAAAACCATGTTTGAATTTGGATAATGGAATTTTTAATACAATACTTTGAAATACTTCATTTTATTAAAATATACTTCAATTTTTTAAATTACAAAACATCTAATAAATTGTAACTGCTTTCTATTTGCTTTAATTTTCTTCATGTTAATAGTTTCATTTTAGTAAAATTTATGTAGTCAACACATGTATACTTATTTATTATTTTGCTCGTTTAAAAGCATATTAAGTAGTAAGCTTAAAACCTTAACTCAAAATGCTGTTATGAGAAAAGTAATAAAATAATTAACATCTTTTTAACGAATTTTTAGTTTAAAATAAAAACCTTACTAAAATTCACAAGTGTGAATGCCATTTTAAAGAAGCTTTTTTTCCACACGTAAAAAAAATTAAAATACTAATTCATAACTTTGCCTAATTCTAATTTAATCATTTTAAATTTTAACATAATAAACAATTAGAAACCCTTACCCTTGGAAGTATTAAACCCTTAATAGTAAGAGCAACGAGTATATAGAATTACGTCCATAATTTAATAAATACGACCTTGGGGAGCGTTTTTAATAATTGCCTTTTTAAATTACGCAGACAGGAAGAGATCGTTAAAGATAATAAATCTTAAGTTTTCTGTTCTCCTTAAAATTTTGTTCGGTAGTTTATAGTTAATTATTTACTGCCAGATACTTTAGAAACGCTTTGCAAATGGTAAGATCATATAAGCTTTATACAAAATTTTAAAATTTTCTTTTCTTTAATAAAGTAACATCACATGAAAGTAATATAAAATTAAAAAACCTTAAAGATTTAAATAAAAATTGATTACTTCTTTTTTATGAGTAATTAATAATTATAGATTTCTGTGAAAAATGGCAACACGATTGTTTTTTTTTTAATTTTAGTACAGCGTGAACTTAAAGGCTAAATAAATTTATTAGACAAGCAGCGTTTGTTCGTCCTTCGTTAAATCATAAATTTAAATCACTGATTTAAAAAAATAATATTCGAAAATTCTTCTTTTTTTTGTAATAAGCATATAATTTAAATTATATATATCGAAAAAATGACTCATTCAGTTACATATATTAGGTTACATATTTGGTTGGTTACATATTTGGTTAATTGCATAAATCATAATCCAGTTCGAATCATCTTTCAAGGAAATCGATTTTTTTTACTACTTACAAATAAGCGTCTATTATTTGTAAGTAGTAAATGAAATCAATTGCCTTAAAAGATGATTCAAGCTGGACTATGATTTGAATACACACATCTATTTAAGTTTAATGTCTCTTACTGTTTATCGAGTAAGTAATAATAGAAAAAAAAATATCTGAAGTTTAGTAGACAATTAATCTATTGTATCGAAGTTGAAAGAAATTACCTGATCTTTCAACGAATTATCAGAACACCGATAGAAAATTATCCGTGTATAATATATTAATCAAGAAACTTCAGCAAGTACCAAAATTATTAAAAGTTCAATAATTATTTCATATAACTTTCAAAAAATTAAAAATTCTTAAATGAGAAAGAAATCTTTTATTTAAAATTTTAATATTTTTTTTAAAAAAGAAAAGAATTGCTGAAATGTTACTTTTGAAAGCTTTTCAATCACAAAAGTTTAGGCATCAAAAAATCAGTTTAAAATTATAATTTTAAAAAAAGAACAGAAACATTCCACATATTTCTTTCCAAAGGAATTTCAGCTGTGCGCAAATACCGCCAAAGTTGAAGTTTATGAGTAACACACACACAAGAATCTTCTGTGAAGTTTCACTTAACAAGTTTCAAAACATCTCAGACAGAAACTTTTCTGTGTGATCTTTAAAAACAAGACTTTATGGATGAAGTGAAAGATCTATTGAGAGAAGCACTCACTAGGCTAAAAATAAGAGAAAAATAGAAGGAGAATAAAACATACTAAGTGTTTTTTTTTAGTCTCGGTTCAATCCTTAAAAAGAAACAAGACAAGCAATGAAACAGCGGCTTTTCCAAGAACACCATATCTAAAACAAACTGTAGAATTAACATTGATAATATTTTTCAAACTCTAGCGTCATTTCGTCACTGTTGAGTAACTTATCCGCATGGCCTTGTCAGTGCAACTGACTCATACTGACTTTAAGCAACTTCATCACATGAGTAAGAATATGAGTGTGGGTGATGAGAATATTATTTTCTTTAAAGAACTCTTTTAAATATGTAAATTGAAAGAAGGTCAAGCAGATTTAAAAAGAAAAAAAATCACAAATGTCATTATAAACGTTAAAAATCATAGATGGTAAATTTCGTGAATGCGAGTTTCGGTGTCACAATGTTACATTTTCATCAAAAGGTTAAATTGAAAGGGATGGTAAAACAGAAATAATTTAATTCGACCGGAGGTTAGAGTCATACTACAGAGATACAGTTAAAGGTAAAACATCCCTAACAGCAAAATAACTTGGGTCGTCATTGGGCCAATATTCATGAATCTTGGCTCAGTAAGGATTCAAAGGGCCTTTATTTTTCCGATATTGGCCCTATATAGAATTTTCCGATTTTTTACACCACAATATATTTTACAGTTTCTTTACAACCAATATTGGTCCTACATAAAATTGTCAGATTCACCCGATATTTTATATCCATTGTTTAGCCAATGTAGGTTCTGTATTGGGGAATGTAGGCCCTATATAGAGCATTCCAGGACCATAATTCAAAAATCTAGACATCCCAAGATTGGTCCCTCGGTGCA
Source organism: Parasteatoda tepidariorum (assembly GCF_982258835.1). Classification (NCBI taxonomy): domain Eukaryota; kingdom Metazoa; phylum Arthropoda; class Arachnida; order Araneae; family Theridiidae; genus Parasteatoda; species Parasteatoda tepidariorum. The sequence continues at coordinate 38,147,916 of NC_141765.1, forward strand.
GGCTCCCATAGGACCCATATCGAGCCAATTTTGAACTCAACTGAGGTCAAAGTAAGATTGTTGCTATTGATTAAAATGACAGAAAATTGAGAAGGTCAAAAATGATGATATCTAAATATTTAACAAATACGGCATAGCAGAAAGATCATTTACAATAGAGTTTTCGCTTTCGATGATCTAAAGACTCTCCCAAAAATTCCATTCAAAGTTCAAAATACATTTATAAATGATATGAGGAGAAAAGAAATCATACCAATCTAAAAATTCCTGCTCAGCAATGGCTTGCGATTTTTTCGAAACCTTATGTTTCTAATAGTCATCTTTTAACGTTTCTCCTTTTCTTCCGGCAATCAAAGGTGTTTTGAAGATCTCTACACTCACCTCTCTCAATGACGACTTATCACGTTTCAAAAGCGTTTTTGTTTTGTCATGCTTAAACATTAATTTTGATTCTTAATGAGTATATTTTTTGTCGCTAGTTTTGAAAAGGAATCTAAAAATATATCAAAAGTTAGTTGCCAAATTTTGACGAAATAGCTAAAAAGACTATACCGTGCCTAAAACTAGGTCTATATTAAAATTCTAGCCTAAAATTTTAAATATCTAATGTCTTTAAGATTGCCAATAGTGAAATGTCATCAAGTAAAGTAGATAAAAGAGGGAAATCACAATTAAACTAATGATGCGTCTTAATTTTTAAATTTGAGCGCTGTGATGTATAAAAACAGCTGGCATCACGGGAAAGAAATGAGGATTAGAATGAAGATATATTAATATGTTTTTAATATAAACAAAACCTCTTGTCTAAATACAAGGTTAGATTCAATACATATGGGTTTTAAAGAATTGCAAGAAGACGGGCTTGGCAACAACAAATATTATTGGAAACAGGAAAACGTAGTAACTTCTTAGAGATCAATAACAGACGTTATTGTAAAATTATTTAAATTTAAAAACTTTATTAGATTCTACAGTCGCAAAAGTCACTTAAGTATTGAACTCAGCAATATAATACAAATTGCAAAGCCAAACGGAAGGATAAAATTCTATTCAGTGAGTGAAATTAAGTAATCTAATTGGGGGAAAAATGAATCATTTCTATTCCAAATAAATAAAAAATTAGCTTAAAAAATATGTTTAAATCAGTATTAAAGCTCGTAAATGAAAGATCACTGGCAGACTTGTATGAAATATTCATTTCAATATCATTTACAGCAACAATTTTATATTTTGAATTAACGTTGCATAATGTTCATATGAAAGCTTGAAATACGTTTTTGAATGATATGTATATATTTCTTAATTTAAAAGCAAAAGCCAAGAATGTATTGCATCAAAAATATCAAGCAACTTGCGAAAATAAAGGCTATTTTTTATTATTATTTATTTCTTTAGAGAGTAGGGGGGGGGGCTGGAAACGTTTGACTTGCAAAGTGGGAGATGAGCCAAAAAAGTTTGGAATCCAAATAAAATAAACTTGCTATACGTAACTTATTATTTTTTTTTAATTTAGTGTATTTGAGACTTAGTTTGAGGAGAATCCGATTAAAAAGAAGAACAAAAATTAAAAATGTAACTGATCTGATTGAGAAGTTCTTGGAAAAAATAATTTACTAGGAAGATTAAAATGAGCTTTGCGAATACGTAATAGTTCTTGTTTAAACAAAAAAATATTTAATAACTTCTTTTGAAACTCAGTAAAAATGTACAAGATAGATTAAAAGGATTATTAATAAAAATATCATGGAACAGTTATTAAGAATATTCTTCTTTTTTTAAAAAAACACTTCTTCATATGTAATATTAATAACTGATGAGTTAATGATGAAGATTTCTGCCGCTAAAGTCATATTTTAGCTATACCATGCCCGAAACTAAGTTAAAACTTAGCAATTAAAAATAACATGGTTAAATATAAGCGGCTAGTTTAAAATCAAGACCATCAACTTAAAATCAGAATTAAATGGAAATATAAAACTCAATGTCTTAAAGGCAATGCCATTTGTTTGGACACACTACGTCTTTAAATAAAAGTCGGAAAATCTCATACTATATTCTTTTGAATTTAAATTTCTAAAACTGAAGCTAAATTTGCTTCACTTTCACTGATTCCTTCCAAAATTGCATTGTGGGGATGCTTCTTTTAAAATTAAAAACTCGAGTGGCAAACGAGTATATCCAATGCGAGGTAAGCAGATAATAGCCGCTGATTTTCTATTGTAGGTTAATGGTGAGAATGCTTAATATCTAGTTTCAATTCGTGTTATTTGTTAAGTTCATCATCCTAGTTAATGTAGGTATCTCTCCTAAGTCTTTCACCTAATTTTGAACACGAGATAAAAAGAGTTTTTAGAGAGAGTGTGTGTTGATTACATATTTAAGTAATTGTTTAGTTACTTGTAATATCCATTTGTTCCGGGATCCAATCAAATATTATTCCACAGTTACTGATGTGTTTAAAGCATAAATTGAACAAATAGGGGATAAATAGCGTGAGGCTTTTTACCAGATTTTTTTTAGTTTATCGATGGAACGTTTAGAATCAGAAAAAATAACCGCTACTTGAACTTAAGTTTTGAAATAAACTAAACAGTATGAAATTCTGGAGAGAAAAAAAAGTTGAATGCAATTTCATTGAAATGACATCAAATTGCAATCAATATATTTTAAAATAGTTTTAAAACCAAACCTAAAACCACCGTCAAAAGTTCATATTTTATTAAATATTTGAATAAACCACTTTGTGAAACATTAACATACTAAAATAACTTCCATATTGGATTTTTTCATTAAAATTACATTATAAGAATACTATAAATACAAAGAAAGCATTTTACGTTTTAAAATTTTTGACTTGTCCGACGTGTCCATAATTTATTCTCCGTTTTTCATGTTATCGCACTCTCTTCTTACTAGTGGGCATGAAAAATGCACCACATAGCTCGGCGTAGCAATTTAAAAAAATACCGTTCCAACTCTACTTTTTACTGTAAGGATTACGCTTTGATCAAAAAAAGTCTGACGCCATTCGAAAATTCCGAAATTTTGTCACTGTAACTGCAACCGTAAGAGCTACGCAATGGTTTTGTACGTCATTCATTCTTCAGAGCATATATTATAATATATATATATACAAAATTTTATTCCGTTCACTCATACTTTATACCTTCCAAAGGCTCATATGTTGGCATCACATATTGTTAGTCTTAAAATCAAATAAATCAAAATATATTTAAACCATGTCTAACATTTCATCATGAAAATTGTTCGACTTGCAAATGGGATTGTTTAACATTTAACATGCCACGTAGGTGAACAAGCACTTCATTGAATATGAATTAATGCTTTATTTACAATGAAACCTTATTTTATATTAAGAAAAGCTATTTAATGAAAAAAAGAAAAGCCTCAATGAAAAAAAAAAAGAATCTTTGTATCAATTCAAATTCATAATCATTTTGGACATCAAAATTTTAATGAACGCCGAAACGATTTCTAAAAGTTTCTAATGAATATAATTTTGTTTTATTTCATTGAGACAAACAAGCCGCATCGCAACGTCTCCATTTTAATGACTGTTACAATGAGCCGCCTACTCAGCCAGACATCAGTAGTTTCATCTTCTCTCTAATCATGATAATAAAAGCTTCTTATCTCCCTACATTGTGTTTGAAATTTACACTCAAAATAGGTATGATCGTAACTCTTAATACTGAAATGCAAGGCTAACAGCTGGACTCCTGTCTTTGATACTCAATTAGCAAAATAGATGACCTAACCAGCAACTTGGTTGCATCACAAACATGTTTCTAGGATATCTCTCAATAATCTCGCTTGTTTGTTTCAATAAAACTTGTTTTTGTTCTAAAAACTTTTTGATATTTACTTTATAATTATATAGTTAATAACTTTAAGTAATGCGTAAATTAGAAAATTATGTAAGTTACGGTTCGTGGTTTTTAAAAAATAAACCGTTCACAGCACCATGCATCACAAACATGTTTCTAGGATATCTCTCAATAATCTCGCTTGTTTGTTTCAATAAAACTTGTTTTTGTTCTAAAAACTTTTTGATATTCACTTTATAATTATATAGTTAATAACTTTAAGTAATGCGTAAATTAGAAAATTATGTAAGTTACGGTTCGTGGTTTTTAAAAAATAAACCGTTCACAGCACCATGCATTACAAACATGTTTCTAGGATATCTCTAAATAATGCTTGTTTGTTTCAATAAAACTTGTTTGAAACTTTTTAATATTTCCTATATAATTATATAGTTAATAAATTTTTGTAAGTAATGCGTAAATTAGAAAATTATGCAAGTTACGGTTCGTGGTTTTTAAAAAATAAATCGTTCACAGCAACAAAAAATGGTAAAAATACTCTATGGTAATAGCATTTCTGATAAATAAAACCCATAATTTTGATTAATAAAACTAAGATATGCAGTATTTAAACCATTCATTTGGCACTTTTTCCATTTATATAGTAACGGTTTACCGGGAAATCTGGTTTTAAAAATTATAGTTATTTTTACCACCCACTTAGCAAAACATACAACACTGAAAGTAAATTAAACTGAATAAGTAGTTTTTATACCATGCCCTAAGGTAACTTGATAAAAGTACAAAATTTTAATACATTTACCAGATTTTTTTATCGCATATTATAAAATTAGAATTTATTGTTAATTTTAACAGAATCATAACCAAAGCGATTCGGTAAGACTTACTGAGCTTTCTGGTTTTATCATAGAACCAGAAACACGGTTCTCCATATTTTGGAAGCTTTGACCACACTTTTTTTTTCTTCTCAGTACTGGTTTTAATGTTTTTTTTTACATCGGTCTGCCTCAGAGGTGATTTGTTAGAATTCGGCGACGTTTCTGTTTTTGTCGATTTTAAATACAAAGTTGCTACTCTCATTCAATGTCTATAATATTTACTTTTAATTTATTTCCAAATAGAAAAAAAAAACATAATTTAATTTTCACATTTTTAAATTTAACATTTGTTCAATACTATTGTATTGAATGTACAGTGCGCAAAAATAAACGGGCCATGCTGAATAATTTTGATATATTGATCGGATTTTCCCGTTTGGACTCAATCTTAAAGGCTAGAAGAGGTGACCTCGGATATACTAAGTAAAAAGAGCAAGAGATATTTTATATATTACGAAATCAGACACAAAAACAAGCTTTCTTTGAATAAACATGCCTCTTTTTTTTGACGGATTCGGATTTCTGACACCAAAAGTACAGGGGCTAGTCGCAATCTGGGAAATATGGTCCCGATGGTTTGGTCTCGGGAAAGTTTTAAGTATGTGACTTTCTTGAAATTCAATTTCTCAAGAACTATTCGACCGATTTTGCTTAAATTTTGTATTTCGTCATGTAAAATTCCATACTTTAAAATGATGCGTGGAATTATTTTTGGACAAAAAATTTTACAATTGTGAGCAAAAATTTTTCAATTCGCATGGAGATTTGTTACGGAAAAAAGAAAATCGAATCTTCTTCCATGTTTCTGGAAATTGCATTTAATCAATTTATGTCCATTATGCATAAGCATACTTTTAATTTGTTCTTGCATATATATATATATAAATATATATATATATATATAACGTCGTTGCCGAGTGGAAGGATTAAAACAGGTCATAGGTCGGGAAGGAGGGTACAAAATTTATTTATTAATTATTAGACAAGAGCAGTCATGAGAGTGAGTAAGAGTGCACATGAAAAGTTGCGCTCCTTGGTTATATGTTAGGGAAAATCTTGCAAAGTAAAATCCGTAAAATGTCTTAATTTAGGGAAAGAGGGAAATCTTAGTAGTTGCTATTGGTTTATGAAGTAGATCGAATGTTTCCCACACAAGAGCAAAGGGAAAAATGTCCTGCTCTTAATTAAATGCATACTTGAGCCAAAAATAGATTTAAGAACAGGATGTGGCTTTTAAAAGTGTGAGAAAGTATTTCAAATAGAATAATTAATTAGGAAGAAGTTTTATAGCAGAGAAACTAACATAAAAATATTAATTGAAGCTTTTTATGTTACATCCCCCCTCGCCAAAAGTGTTCAATTACAATCCAAAAATTTTAAAATTATCCATTTGCAAAATCTTCCCTATGGTAGAAGTACAAATAAAATAACCAAATTTGTAATGGTAACAATATATAAAAGTAATATAAATTTTAAAATATTTACATATGTACTCATTGTAAAAAATTTAACGCAATCTAAAATCTGTAGTAGCATTATCAGCAATTTTAAAATTTTCATTTTCAACAGTTTTTTTTTTTACTTAGCAGTTTTTTCAGTTTCAAAAATCTTTTGTTTGAAAATCACAACACAGCTTTTTCACTATAAGAAGTATTCTTCATAAAAATACTATTTAAGTTAACTCTTCAATCATGATGACAAAAATTTATACACATTTGTTAGAAATGTGTAATTTAAAATGTAAAACACAAAAAACATTTTTCCTGGAAAAATTTCAATCTGAAATTAGATTTGAGTATTGTTTACCTTGTTTGAAAACAAAAATGACACAGTGGTTGTATTCTGAAGTCCAAGATTTCAATATTGTCTTTATTTCACTTTATTTATCTTTCATTTTTTGTCACTTTAATAGCAAAATATTTGGAATTTTTTTTTTTCAAAATCACCTGAAGTTAGGAATTAATTAATTTTCTTGGATTTGCACAATTCTGTCAACATAATTTTGACAATGTTACGCACCATTATCATATTTAGTCTCAAGAATATTAGAAAACACAAGATCATTTTAAATTTTGCTATTTGAATTGTTATTATTATTATTTTTTTTTTATGTCCAAAATTTGCCTTCTATAACATTTCTTCTTTTCACTCTTTTATTTTTCTTTTCTTTCTACTTTCTATATTGTTTATACTTTTTCTTTATTGGTATTTTTATTGCAATTATTAACCCGGATTTCAGGAAATATGTAAAGACAAATTGCTTTTATAATCAGAAAAGGTAATCAGTCTTCTCAGATTTTGCATTACAACCTGTTTAACACAATCACTAATTGAAATCCAAAACAAGCTTTCAAATTTAATATGGTATTAAGGTAAATCAGTTTTTAATTTTTGACTGATCTAGCTATTTTCCTTATTTTTAATCTGAAGTGCAAGTTTGGTTAATTTGCAAATTACCTTTTATTTCTTTTTTCATTTATATATTTCATTCTTTCTTTTTGGACATATTTTTTTTTTTTTTTTTAAATTTTAGTTCGGATATTATTTAAAGTAATTTTTGTGCAGAGATCTTAATTGATAATTTAATTTGTCACTATTGTTAGGGGATTCAAATATTTTCATTTCTATTTTAAACGTGTTTTTGAAGTGTATTTGGTTACTAAATTTTTCAATTTGTGTTTGATCATTTTCCTATCTGTATGCTGGAATTAAAGTTCAGAAATAAAGAAACTTTGTTTATTTATGGACATATCTGAGCTAGAGCTGAGCTATGAACTAATTACCTACGTTGGACTCAAGCATTAATGTTTGGTTACTCTTCAATTCAAATTCTAAAAACAAATATTTTATTCATTTTTCCAAATTATTTGTGTGAGTTTTAACATTTCTTGATTTAATTTTTGCCACACCGTAATTGCATTCATATATTAAAATTGAATTTCAATAATTATTGTAGTTGCAGTACGAAGAGAAAAAAAAATTTAAATGGCATTTTCATTTAAACCCTAATCACTGTAAAACAAAAATATAATTTCTACTACTCAAAAAATCATAGAAGCTGTAACACATAAAACAATATGAAAATAATTTCTCGAAACACTTTTCAATCAAATAAATCAATTAACTGAAAATAAAAATTTAAAGAAATAAAAATTTCAACAGTAAACACGATTAATATATAAAAAGTAGTTTCACTTTGAAACATCAAATATGGGAAAAAATTAAAATCATAATCATTTAAGAAATTGATTTATGAGAAATGTAAAAAACTTTAACTCAAAGGATACCTGAAAAAGTTCGAATTAGTCCGAGATATTTTGAAAACCACAACAGAGATGGGAATGCGTTGAAATTTCGTAAACACAATTCCAAAACCAAAGACGTGAGCTGCTAGGGAAAAAATTTGTTTCTTCGTTAAGATGAATCGTAAATTAACACCAATAGTGACGGAGAAATTGAAGCTTATTTTTCTTTTGAATGTCGAATATTTAAGTAGACCATCGTGGGTGTGAAAACAATTATTCATCGACGATAAGATCCAGCTCAGCACTTAAGAGTGGCAAAATCAACGCTTTCTCAAAGGGATAGTTTCAATAAAACATTTTAATTAACAGGAATTCGATGCAGTTTTTCTTTTTAGTCCAAGGAAGGAATTGAAGCTCAGCTTTCTAGTATTCTCAGGAACGTAGACAAAATATGCAGCATAGACATGGAAAACGGATGATCGTTTAGTTCCACTGTGCGTAGGTATAATTTATAATAAACTAAACGTTTGATGATTGAAGAGATTATTTTTTTTTTTTGATGAAGATACAGGATGAATTACTTATTGCCATAAGTTGAAGAAGAATTTGACTGCTTATTTACCAAATGTCCGTTTGAATAAATGATTTAAAGTTATTCCATATTTTTGAAGTACCCTCTTCCGAAGTTGATTTATTTAATTTCAAATGAGATATTAAATATCTTTAATGTACCGTACGAACTGTACCCCTTCCCGACCGTTCAATCCTGCCGGCTTATAACGTCGTTGCCGAGTGGAAGGATTAAAACAGGTCATAGGTCGGGAAGGAGGGTACAAAATTTATTTATTAATTATTAGACAAGAGCAGTCATGAGAGTGAGTAAGAGTGCACATGAAAAGTTGCGCTCCTTGGTTATATGTTAGGGAAAATCTTGCAAAGTAAAATCCGTAAAATGTCTTAATTTAGGGAAAGAGGGAAATCTTAGTAGTTGCTATTGGTTTATGAAGTAGATCGAATGTTTCCCACACAAGAGCAAAGGGAAAAATGTCCTGCTCTTAATTAAATGCATACTTGAGCCAAAAATAGATTTAAGAACAGGATGTGGCTTTTAAAAGTGTGAGAAAGTATTTCAAATAGAATAATTAATTAGGAAGAAGTTTTATAGCAGAGAAACTAACATAAAAATATTAATTGAAGCTTTTTATGTTACATATATATATATATATATATATATATATGCTAGCTTCTGTGTTTATAACAGAGAATGGCTTTACAAGCCACACTTTGTCAAGTTTAAAATACAGATAACACAAGTTAGATAAGGACATAACAAAGGTGCATCCATGGTTATGGAGGAATTAAAACCCGCTAACGTTTCGCTATGGAGAGTTTGGGATTGGAAAGGTAAGAACAAGAGTTGGAATTAGAAAACCTAAAATAATTAATTCACTAAAGCTAATTTTAGATCAAAATATTAAATAATAATTTAAATTATTAAAAAGTAGTATTAAAAAACGTTTTGAAGAATAAAAAATTAAGAACAAAACGAATTTTAAAAAAGGTGCTCAATTACGAACGAATAGTTTTTAAAAAACAACAACTCAGAATTACGGTAAAATATGTTTCACGTAAGAAATTTTAAAATTTTCAAATTAAAAACATACACGCACTATCATCTAATTATCACTCATTCATGTATTTAGTTTTTTAAATTTCTTGTGGTCGAAAGTGTAGGTGTCATCTTAAGACTAACATAACTTTCATAACATAGCAAAATCTTCAATATTAATATTGACCAGACTTAAATTCGTCCCTTAGCTTACTTGCGATTCTGGAATTTTACAGATTAAATGAATTAGCATTCAAAACCAGTAAAAAATAATTAGTGAAATGTATGTAACTAGTATTATAAAAGTTAGTAGTTGTAATCCCAGGGGAAACAAATTATCATATTTAAACATTCATATGCAACTTAATAAACATTGAATTGTTTAAAAGTTATTTTCTTTTTGGCTAGCCACACTATTTGAAAAGAACTTTCCAAATTAAGCAAATATTTATCTGCAATCTATAAGAGATTTAATAAAAAATTAGCTATTTCTGAAAAGTAAAATTATAATCAGATTTATAGAAGCTTTTTTACAATAAAAAGTTATTGTTAAACCTAGAATTTTTGCCAATCATTGAATTATTGAGCTATCACGACTTATTTTTGGGTCATCTTTGACAATTTCACGGGTAAGGAAAGAATTTAGAGGTTCGTATGATGAATATAGAATTAAAATTAGAAATTAATTAGTGGTGTTTGATTTAGTTAATTATATAATGAGTTGTTGATTCCATTCAGTTATTCATTAAAAAAATTCCCTGAAAATAGCCTTTAAAATAAAAACTGTTTAGCATTTCATTAAACTTTCAGATCTAAACAATTGAGATATAACTTAGGTTTGTATGAAAAATAAGATAATTCGTACCAAGTTTGTTCTGAAAATATTTATTTTGAATATAGAGAGTCTTTGTAGAAAATAGCCAGCTATGAACATCAAGTATGACTATACAGAAAAAGAATGCATTGATTACGTGTTATTTAAATAAGAGGAAAGTGAACGAAAAATAAACGCCAAAGAAAAATATTTCTTAAAATTTCTAACAAAAATATCGATACAGAATCGATGTAGTGGTGACAAAATATATTTCTATCAAGAGTCCCTCGCTTATTTTGATTCTTTTTTATTTGTTTTAGTTTTGCAGCTGTCGTGAAATGCCCATTGTATGTGTAAAAATAAAAATGAAAAACAAAATACTCGATATTAAATAACCAAAGCAGACGCGCAATAGCCTTGAATATATGTCACTGTTTTGGTGTTTCCTTGAAATTCTAGAATATTTCACGAATTCTTTAACAATCTCGGAGAAGGAAAAAAACATAACTACACTATTTATAAATAAAAAAAACTGGTTTCTACACATTTTGAAATTTTCAATACCAGAGTTTCCGAATATTTCAGTTGATTTAGATTATAAAGCAAGCAAATCAGTCCATTCAACTAGTTTTTTCATGAGAAGAATTGCGCCGTAGTTTTTAATATCAGCTGATGAATTTAGTTTTTCGAATAACTAAGTTATTAAATTTAACTGAGCAAGCAGTGGTTTCAAAGATGATAATTATCAATTATTAATAATAATAAATATAATAACCATGAAAATGAGTGCTGAAATAACTATTAAAAGCTACATATTAACCCATTTGTGGCTTTGAAAGCTCGGAACCTTTCTTTAAAAATGTAAATGGTGATGCCATTCGTGTATTATTATTAGTGTTTATATTCCAGAACCAATATTGTGTTTCCCACCAAAAAATATTTACAATATATGTATATGTATTTGTAATAATTACACATTAATAATTAAAATTATATATTAATAATAATTATATATTAATAATGTAAGCACATATATTTGTATCTCGTCAAGATACAATACCTTTTCGAAGTTGTAGTGGTTGTAACAAAAAATATGTATTAAGTTTAACAGCATTCATCTTTTTTTATAAACAATGAAACTTTTTGTGATGGATCCGTTTTAATGAAGAATAACTTTAATGAACCCAAATGTCCCCTAAGAGAGCCATTTATAAGTAAGTAATTATATATTAATAATTATATATTAATAGTTATATATTAATAATGAAAGTATATATATTTGAATCCCAAATCACGGTACAATACCTTTTCGATAGTAAAGTGGTTGTTAAAAGAGGAAGCATGAATTTTTTTACAGAACAAGTTTCTTTTTTATGAACAATAAATTTTTTTTGGGGTGAATCCGTTTAAATAATAGTGCCAAAATTATACATAAATAATTTGGGAACAATTTATATAAAATTATAATTAATTATATATAAATAATCCATACCATACCTCTGCATTATCATATAATTATACACTAATAATGCATAATTTTAAATTAATATAATGTAAGTACATATATTTGTATTTCAAACCAAGGTACAATGCATTTTAGAAACCACAGTAACTGTTTAACAACGCACGTTTCTTTTATAAGTGATAAAATTGTTTTGAGATGCGATAATTTATATTATAAACTATTAATGATATACCATTTAAATGATAAACCATGTAGTTAAGGATCCATTTTAATGAAAAAATTTCTCCTAAAATGCCCCTTAAAAAAAGCATAATTTTCCTATTGTTTTGTAAATAAATATAAAAAAACATCCATTTTTAATTTAATTCTTTTAACTGTAAATAAATTAGGCATTACAGACCAAAAAAAGGAATAATCAACTGTGCAAGTGAATGAGTTATTCAAAGGGGTTTTTAGAAAAGGGTAATTTAGTTTATTTCAAGTTAGAACTAGCAATAAACGACATAAATTCAGTGTGATTTTCCGTTACTTTAACAATAATTCCAGTCCACCGAATTAATTACCTTTCGGCGAATATAAACTCGATGACGACTTAATTCTGTTGCGGCAGTTACAGAACTTCCTGCACATTGCGCTCGTCGGAAGTTCCTGCGCTATACAGCACTAAAGTAATATCGTTTGGGGTTGACGGCTTTACGTCACTTACGCTCCCTTCATTTCTCATACACTTTTGATATGACAGGACTAAAACTCCACTATGACGTCACACGAATGTTAGAGACGACCTAGGTCCTACCATGCAGAACACAACGGCCATATTATTCTCCAAACTCAAGGACTTTTCCCGCTTTTATATGGAGATTGTGCTCTTATTTTTTTTCCTTTTAAACTATGCACGGAAAGAATAAAAATAATAATAAAACTTGTTCTATCGAACTTTTAGCTGACGGAAAAGAATTTCTGGGACATTTTTTTAATTGTAACAATTTCACGCTTTAATTAACGCTTCTTTAATTAAGAGCTCAAGTCGAGAGAAAGGATCGAAAAATAATAATTATTAAAGGCTTTATAGAGTTTAGTTTCTAGAAGGAATCAGCCAGATTTCAGTCAATTAAAACAGTAAATTAAATGAGGGAAATAAAAAAATATGTATCTATTTTTTTTTTTCAAATTTCAAATATAAATCTTCATTTTCAAAGTTGCGTATCTCTTCTAGTTAGGAATAAGAAATAAAATGGCAATTTATAATGACTTCATACATTATTTAAAAAGTTTTTTAACAGTGACCTGAAGTTCCAAAACCTTTTTTAGCAAAATGAGGAGACGATTTTATTCGCTTTATATTTTTTCGAAATATGAATTTTCGCTGAAATTTGTTTAGCCTTTAAAAAAGAATATATTGATAAAAATATAAACAAGATATGCAAAAAGTAAAGAAAAAAATATTTACAAAATTATACGAGCAAATATATGTAATATTTTTTTATGAAAATACACGTTAAATAAATAAATACATATTTTTTAAATGTATTAAAAACCCGAATTAGTTTTACTACAATCTCTTTCTAACCTGAAAAATTTTAAATTAAATGAAAATTTTCTTTGTTTTGAAGTGAAAACAAATTTCAGATCTTCAAACATTCAATATTTTATGACATTAATCATTAAATTTTAATAAATAAGTATGAAAAGCCATTAAACTATTAAAAACCCTAAATATTTTTATTAAAATCTCTTTTTTAAAAAATTTTTTAATTTGGTAAACAAATTATATAGTTAGTAATTTAATTATTTCTTTGGATTAAAAACTCAATTTTTATATCAGCAAACAGTCAATATTTTCTAACATCGATTTAACATTAAAGAAAAATGAAACAAATATGAAAAACAGATTAATAAACACCATTGAAAATCATTGCTAATATACTGAAGAAGCACGTGTATTCTAAAAGAAGTAAAGAAAATTAAAGAAAAGAAAAGTTTCCGTGCAAATAAATGTTGCGTGTGGAAAATGGAAGAGAAGCAAACCTATCCTAGTCCCCTCGTGACAGTTCATCAGAACGCTAACTGCACAGCTGGGTCCCCCTATCGCTTGGCAACTAGTCCGCAGTCCCCCCTCCCCTACACATCCTAAGATGTAACAAGGACCGTTAGCTTTCCTTTTCTTTTCAGTCCTCACTTAGAACTCAGCATCACATGCGAAACTGACATAAAATACGGTTCTTTTTCCAATATAAAATAAACAGCAGTCTGAATAATTTAAACACTTAATCATAACTGATGGTTGGACTACTTATTTTTATGAGTTTTCGGCATGAAAAATTAAGCATTCGCATTTTTGGAATGATAATTAATGTAAAATGTTTATTACTTCATTATTAAAATCTAGGGAATCAATTATGAACTGTATTATTGTTGAAAAATGTATTATTCCATTCTGCCACAAATACTTTTTTATTGGCTGTTTGAAATACGATTTAAAAATAAAGTATTATTTTATTCAAGTTTCAAATTTACATGAAATTAAGAAGTATTTTAATTAGTATTTGAAAAAATAAATTAATCCTGTGTATACATTTTAATTTAAACTGATTAATCAGTTTTTAAATAAATTTACCCGAGGAGAACTGATTATAATATATGTATAAAACCACATAAATTGTATGTTGATGTAATAAAAGAGTTTAAGACTCCTGGATTTAATTTATTTATTAATTAAATTTAAAATAAATAAATTTCATCAATTTATTTGAATTATGAAATGCTTATTGATTATATGGTTCTTAAATGCTATAATTCTTGTCTCTTCTTAACATCCTATTCAAAATTTAATTATTAATTAGTTACTCTAATTAAAAATTATAGGGAGTTACCGTGCTTGTTTTCATGTATATCTAGGAGCTTCTGTACATTTTATGAAAATTCTACTTATTTATAATTCTCTAAATATCTTATTTCTGTAGAATAAAGCTCTTTCTGCCAGGGACATTTTTCTTTTCGAAAAGAAACAAAAACCAAATTTTTCAATGAGGTTTATTTATTTTTTCGCGTTGACTTGAATGATTTATAAAAATTTTGACTAAAACAGGGATTTGAAAAACTTCAGATATTTTTCGAAATACAAATTTGAAATTTTACTGGAATTTGTCACAATTTTTTTAAAGAATAAATTGCAGAAGACAATGCATTTAGATATCCACTGAGACTTAACCTACATCACTATTATCACATTTATAAAGATACGCATTTAAACAATGAAAACTATTCTTGAATGTAATCAAAATCAATTATATTTTTATACCATAGTTATTTGAAACGTTTATAAGGAATAGCATTTATTTCACAGCATTTATAAGGGTCTGTGATCTGATGACACAAAAAAGGTTAAACAAAAGAATATTTTTTTTAAAAAAAGGTTTTTAATTCTAATTATACTTTAAAATATAATAAATATTTTAAAAATTATCCTTACAATATTTCATTTAAATACATTTTTAGGATTGGAAGAAAAAGGCTTTCATAGTAAACAGCAAGACATTATGTACATTATAAACAATTTTGGTGCATAGTTGCCACCATTTTTGGTGTTAAGGTAAACAAAATATATTATTTAGTACAGAACTGTAACTATTATGCAAAAAATTATAAAAAATTGACAAAATAACAATTGTTTAAAAGTTTTATTGTGAATACTTTACTAAAAATGTGTTTGTTTTTTCATCGAAAGGATTCTATTGAGCATGAAAATACATTTGTTGGTTAACAAAATAGGAATAAATAAAAATATAATAATTAAAAAGTAAATAAAATTGTGGCTACATGTACTGTCCAAAATTTGATTTACCTCAACAGCAAAAATAGTGGCAACTATACACTAAAATTTCTCACAGTGTAAAGACGCATATATTTTGAAACAATGTGAATAACAATTAGAAATAATGAGATCAATCTGCATCTATAGTTGGTTTTTTGAAAAAAACCTTAAGGCATGATATTTGATGATTTTTTTTTCGTTTGAAATTTAAAACTTGAATAATATATGGATTTTAACGGCACAAGGTTCACGTCATTTTTATCTCCAAACTTTGGAAACCAACTTCCTTTTATATTTATACTGCCTACATGCAAAAAAAAAATAAGGGGACCCTACGTAAAAATATTAAATGTGAACATTTACGCAGATAGACAAAATACTTCGTTACGAAATTTCTGGAATGAAAAGAAAAAGACATATTATTGAACAAATCTTAAAGAATAAATACATGAAGACGCCGACAAGCAAAACATGACGCAAGGCTTCATATAGTAAACTGGGATAAATAAATTGAAGCAATTTACAGTTCCTCAAAAGTGGAGTTCATTGGTATAAGAGCCAGAAGGGACTACACTGCACTGAATTCAAATTGCATTAGTCCATCAAGGAAAAAAAAGTAAGAAAAGTAACCAGGGTAAAATAAAATATTTAGGGTGCTTTAGGGTTTTTGAACTCACATCTACTTGAAGAAAGTAAGCGCTACTTAGGGGTAAAATACTCAACGTTTTATAGGGAAACTAGTCATTACCGTATCTTTCATTCAATTCAAATTCATGCTTTAAATATTTTTTTAAATGATAAATAAATGTCTTGTCGAGTTGTTTCTTCCAAGATTCTATTTAAACACAAGTACTCTTATTCGTTTTTTTTTTAACTGTAGATATATTTTATTAAAACGTGAAAAAAAGGATCGAATTTACTTTTCAGGGAAAAAAGCTTTGCTATAGCTTTTGCCTATGAATCAATACCCCATCCTCGTTCAAGTGTAGAAAAACCTGCCAAAATGTTTCATGTAATAAAGTAAGCACTTGTAATTTATGGAAAATTTTATTGATAGTTGTGCAATTTTATTTTGTTTTCCTTATTATATCTTAAACTATTTTAGGGATAAGTGATAGACTAGATGTTTTATCTGAAACTATTTTGTTAATTCTCCTTTATAAACGGTGAAATAGAGAGAATAATTCTTTTCGCGATAACGGAAAAAGCGATGTTAAATGAAAATAACTAAATTCGGTTTGTAGATTTAAATATATTTGACACAGACTTTTACAAATATTCAAAACTTTATTGGCTCATCACTAAAAATTAAAGATTATTTTTAGAGTATAACAATCAAAAAAGATTGTTCAGATATTTACGAGTTTGTCAATAATTTGAATTTCTTAATTTGTAGAACAAATTTTTTGAACTGAAACATTTTTTAGAGGGACTAATACGTTTATAATATGTAATAAAATTTCGATTTTGTACAATTCGACTTAAACTGAATTCTTGATAAACGGATGTGAAATTTCCTCTTCTGTTATAGTTTTTTTTTTCCTGAGCAAAAGCCAAGAAAGTGATACTGGACCGAGTGCGAGGTCAACATAAAACAATGATTTAAATTAAGGAGAAATTATCCAGCGTTTTTAAGAAAGTCAAAAAGGTTTCGGTGTGGAGTTGCACCAACTTAGTTAAATTAAGAAAATCACAATTAAAATAATGACGCCACTTAATTTTTAAATTCAATCCCAGCGTCAAGTTGCGCATGATGGTTAACGGTTTTCTACAACTGTGAGCAAACACATGCTGGTTTTTTAAAAAATATGTTTATGCTTTAATCTTGCGCGGCCAATAAGTAATCTGTTTATTAGTACTTCAATCTTTCTTGAGCCATTTAAGGTTTAAAATCCTCTTTTGTTGTTAAGCTGGTTTGAATCTGGAGTTTAATGTCAAAAGCCCCATAAAAGGAAACTTTCGGTGTATCTTTAAAGAAAAATTTCGATGTATCTTTAAAGAAAAATTTCCACAGTTTAATAGCACACGGTCTAAAAAAGGACATGCTGCGCCAAACAAACGGGTTCAAAACAAATCAAAAGTAAAATGCATACCACAATTTTTCTCCCTAAAACATATGAAATTAATTAAACTGTACACGACGTAATAAGCGCATTCAAAAGTGAATAAAATTAGATAAAATGTAAATACGATAAAATATGACGAAACAGGTGCAAAACGAGAATATAATCCGATAAATTTGTAAATAGGATAAAAAAAAAGTTATATACAGTTTAAAATGTCAATTGCGAGTAAAAACGTAACGTACTTGGAGTCACTTAACAAGTTCTCCAACGATAAAATAGAACTACCAAAGAAGATAAGAAGGTGACGATTAAATCACGGGCAAATGATTTAAATATAGCATCAACAACGAAGTTATAAAATATTTTATTTTCTTATCGACAGAACATTGACAGCTAATATCTAAAAAAACACTTTTTACTTCAACTATGATTCAAAAATTTTTTCACTAAAGGAATATGGCAACGATCTGAATAAATGTTACCAAAGAGTGGGGGGAGGGGAAAAGATAACATCTCCCCTTCCGATTCTTTGACTTTACCCAGAGCCATGTCCAAAATTCAAGGGGAGTCAAGACGATCAAAATTACCCGACCTAAAACTACCAAACCACCTTTGGCATTTTCGGACACCTGATAAATAAAAAGTAAGATATTTATCCAGACATAAGTTTTTGCTGGATTACTATATTTTTGAGAAATAGATAACATACAGTATTGATTATTATAATTATTCTTAATTTTGAATGGGAATTCAAAATTGTTTCTTTCATTTCCCCAAAGAATCTTAATATTTTTGATTCCATTAAAAAAACAATTTATATTCTTTTTCTTTTAATATTCCTTAATAATTTATTTTGAAATGAAGAGTTAATTAACATAAAACGAAGTTTAAATTAAGCAATATAGCATCCTTTCAATAGAAGTATTATTTTTATTTAACTTTTAATAGAATTGGATATATAGTGAAATAAACTATTAGCACAGATAATGCCAGACTTTTTGTGAAATTGCGAAAAATCTACTTACACTTTTCTGATTTTAAAATTAGTGTAGAATCCTGTTATTTTGGTCCGAGTCCAGTTCCTTGTCAATGTGTGAAGATATGGTTTATTACTATGGTTTATGCAAAACATAAATAAGTAAATAAATAAAAGTGAATAAATTAAAATAAATCAATTCAAATAAATAAATAAAAATAAATAAAACAATAAGCCTAGTCACTCAAGGAGTTGTAGTTTAAAAAAATTGTAAATTAAAGACATCATTTGAAATAATCGTTACCTTTCTCATTTGAAGAATTTTAAGAAGAGCTTGCTTTTAAAATAAAAATTTTTGAAGGGTCTTTTAAGGGATCCAATTCGCTCAATGCTTATAAAATGACCCTTGATTAAGTAAATAATAAATATATAAACATAAGATTTAAATTAAATTTTATATTATATATAAAATCTCATTAGATCTTATGCTTGCATATTTATAATTATTATCTAATATATATATATATATATATATATATATTTATAAAGAAAGAGAATTTAAACATTTTATAAGTTGACAATAGACCAAAAAAAAATCAAATTTAAAGCATCGAAATATGTGTTATCAAATATTTAGCATAAATAAAATATTTGTTTATAGATTAGAAATTAAAATATCAACCAATGTCATGAGTTAAATCTCGGGGCTAGGTAGACTTTATTGGATTCATGAAGTCTACATCCGATGTGAATCAAGTCTCCTTCTTTTAAAAAAAATTGCAGTTCCGAGACAGCAATTACTATCATTTAGCAATCAATTTAAATTGACTATGATAATGAGTTTTGCATTAAAAAATATCACCATCATATTTCACATCTTTTTTTTATCAATTAAAAAAAGATTACTTAAATAGATTTCGAGTAAATTTCAGTTCGAAATTTTATTTCTCTCACATTTATTCTTCATATGAAAAAAAACACGAGTATTTTTAATAACTAACGCAATTTTCAACTTATATTTAGAAAAAAAAAAACTAATATGTATCGAATATTTCTGTAAAGCAAGGTAGGAAATAAAAAATCCATGAACTTAATAAGAAAATACAACTCTTTATATAACATAGGAAGGAAAAACTGGAAATTTAATAAACGCATTAAAGACGCCGGGGGAAAAAATGAATTAGTTTAGCGCAAAGTGCAGGAAGAGGCAAGTGGCTACGACTTCAAAGGCTCTAAAGTGCATCCAGGCATTTCATACATTTCTTAAAATTAAGTTGAAAGCTTAGGAAAGAGTTCAGATATAGCAGATTATTAAATACATATTTCTGAACATTTAGTGATGTGGCTTAACAAGATTTTAACCAAATTGATTTGGTAAAACGTATCAACATAAATTAAAAAGCACGAAGAAAAAAGTTGATGTTGGTGTTAACTTTTAAAAGATGTGTTTACTTTTTTTATAGGTAATGTTTTGAAGTTACAAAGGTTAGAAGCATTGTTAAATTGCTGTATCTTGAATACGGATATATCAAATTACTAAAAACATATTTCTGAATAGTTAATGATGTGGAATAAGATTTAAACCAAATTGATTTAATAAAGAGAATCAACATAAACTGAAAAGCACAAAGAAAAATGTAAACACATCTTTTAAAAGTTAGCATTATATCTTTATAGGTCATGTTTTGAAGTTTCAAAGGTTAGAAGCATGGTTAAACTTCTATATCTTGAGAACTAATATATCAAATTATTAAAAACATATTTCTGATGATTTAATGATGTGGTTTAAGATTTAAACCAAACTAATTTGGTAAAATGTATCAACTTAAATTAAAAAGCACGAAGAACAAATGTGATGTTGGTATTAACTTCTAAAGTTTTATTTACTTTTTTATAGGTGAGAATTTATATTTTGAAGTTTCAAAGGTTAACATATTATCGTTGAAACTGCTACACCAGAACTAACAGAGCTATTTTAATTTCGTGAACGTAAATTTATTTGATGCATGTCACTGATTTTAAAAAATATACTTTCTAGAAGTCTTGTTAAATTTTTTTTTATTTGAAAGTTTTAGTATTATGGAATAGTTTTTAAAGCTTTTTTTTATCGATTATAAATGCTTTTCACTATTAGCAATTTCAAATAATATTTTAAAGATCTGCAATATTAAATAGTTTATAATTTTCGTATATTCCACGATTTTCAAATTAATTGTACTTAATAACAGAAAAAAACTTTAAACAAGACTGTTTAAATACCATTAAGTGTGATAATTGCGAATATTTCACTATTTTCAAATAAATTGTATTCAATAATAACTGTATTCAATTAAACAGCACTGTTTAATGAGATATTTTGTAATCAAGTGTGATAAGGGTTTGTTTAATATTTCGTATAAATTTTATAACAAAAGTTTTCGAGTGTTGCTTAAAATTATATCGAACAAAATTGTAATCATTGGTAAAAGAATTAGAGTTTATTATTTTATTTCATCTAGAATCTAAAAAAAAAAACTTTTTAATGAGTAACTACATTACATAGAATATATTTCTTTACAGTACATGAATTGCATAGTTCTAAACTAAAATATAAAACTATAACTTTTAGAACATCTAACTTTTGAAGATAGCAAATATTTTTGATCTCGAAACTTTTTGTGTTGATTCAGAAGACTTTAGTATTGATGCAGTTTACAATTCCAGATTATTTAGTCATTTAAATATAAAGAAAATATGCTGCTCGATAGTATATTAATATATTCCTCCAAGTTTGGTAATATATATATATATATATATATATATATATATATATATATATATATATATATATATATATATAGTCTTCTTAATCCAAAAAAAAAATATCACCAGTTTAAAATTGCTAGTCAAAATAAAAAGAAAACTTTGAAAAATAACACAAAATATGCTTCGTAAATCTTGACAGTTTTTTATTGATTGATATAATGTATAGTTTAATGGAACAAGATCCACAAAGGACATGTTGCACCAAACAAACGGTTTCAAAATAAATCTTAAGTTAAATGCATATTACAGTTTTTTTCTTACTATAACACATGGAATTTATAAATCAGTACACGAGCTAAAGGATGTATTTAAAAGTGAATAAAAACAGATAAAATTTAAATACGGTAAAACATCAAAAAGAGTTGCGTTCAAAAATGAATAAAATCAGATAAAATTGTAATCGAGTAAGATAATCAGATCATTCAGAAAATATAATGATGAATAAACATGCCGAAATGTTTCATGTAATATCGTAAGCACGTGTAATTCATTGAAAATTTTATTGATAGTTGCACGATTTTATTTTACTTTCCTTTTATATATCTTAAACTATTTAAAGGATAAGTGATACACTAGATGTTTTATCAGAAACTATTTTGTTAATTCACCAGCAAATAACTATAAAAACGGTGAAAAGTGGAGAACAATTCTTTTCGAATAACGGAAAAAGCGATGTGAAATGAAAATAACTAAATTCGGTTTGTAGATTTAAATATATTTGAGACAGGTTTTTGCAAATATTCAAAGCTTTCTCGGCTCATTACTTAAAAATGAAGATTTCTTTAGAGTATAACAATCAAAAAAGATTTTTCAAATATCTAAGCATTAGTCAATGATTTGATATGTTTAATTGTTAGAACAAGTTTTTCGTACTGAAACATTTGTTTAGAGGGGCTGATACGTTTATTGTAAGTAATAAAATTTCGATTTGTACAATTCGACTTAAACTGACTTCTCGATAAACGGATGTAAAATTTCCTACTCTGTTATAGTTTGTTATTTATTTTCTTCAGCAAAAGCCAAAAAGGTGATATTGAACCGAGCACGAGGTCAACATAAAACAATGATTTAAATTAAGGAGAATTATTCAGTGTTTTTAAGAAAGTCAAAAAGGTTTCGGTGTGGAGTTGCACCAAGTAAGGCAGAGAAACTAATAAAATCCCAATTTAAATATTGAAGCCTCTTAATTTTTAAATTCAAGCCCTGCGTCAAGATGGACTTGATGCTTAATAGTTCTCTACGACTGGAGCAAGCAGGTGCTGGTTCTTTTAAAAGGTGTCTATACGTTAATCTTGTGTAGCCAATAAGTAATCTGTTATTAGTACTTCAATCTTTCCTGAGCCATTTAAGGTTTAAAATCCTTTGCAATTGTTAAGTAGACTTGACTGTGGAGTTTAATGTCAAAAGTAAAAGGAAACTTAGGCCCATAAAAGGAAACTTTAGATGTATCTTTAAAGAAAAATCAGAAGTGAATAGATTAAGTCATTCTCATGTTAAAGCAAAGCAAAAATCAGAACATTTTCATTCAGTCAATGATGATGTATTTTATAAATATATAACCTCAACAACGATTGATTGATTGGTTGTACGGTTTAATGGTACAAGGTCTAAAAAAGGACATGCTGCGCCAAACAAACGGTTTCAAAACAAATCAAAAGTAAAATGCATAAACAATTTTTCTTCCTGAAACACATGAAATTAATAAAACTGTACATGACGTAATAGGCACATTCAAAATTGAATAAAATCAGATAAAATGTAAATACGATAAAACATGACGAAACTGGTGCAAAACGAATATAATACGATAAAATTATAAATAAGATTAAACAGTTATATACTGTATAAAAGACCAATTGCGCGTAGAAAATCAAAAATATTAGGATGATGTGAGTCACCTAACATATCCTCCAACTATAAAATAGAACTACATTGACATTTTTTAAGGAAATTTAAACAGGCCGCTAAAATTAATCAGATGCCGTGAATTTGCTCAGTGCAATACCATGTTATTTCAATTTCTTTCCAGGCATCCAATATTAAGATTGAAATTACTTTCAGGTGCTAAAAACTTCTAAGATACATAAAATTGTATTTAAGAAATTGTATTTTAATTAATTTACTGAACGACCTTATTAATAATGATGTTTATTAACATCCTTAACTTGTATTATCCATTTATAGATAGCTATGGCAATACTTTATTGCCAAAATTTAAAATATTGTAAAAAAAAAAAACATTTAAACAAAACGAAGGGAAAGAGAAGAAAATCATTACTTTTTTAGAGAATTAAAATATTTTGAAAAAAAAAAGTTAAATAGCTAGGCATGAAAGAGAAATATTTAAATTAATAATAATTTAATTAATCTAATGCATATGCATGTCAGAATTAATTTTAAATAATCTTACGGAAAACGAATATTATTCAAAAATGGCTATAACAATGGTATTTAATAACATATATAATATTTCCACGGTCTTCAGTTTATGTTTACAAGAAATAGGGAGAAATATATGGCTATCCATTCATATAAATGCATTATGTCTTATTTAGTTACAGAATACAATTAACTTTGTTGTAGCAAACAATAGTGGGAACAAGGCGGAGTTCTCAACTTACATTTCATTGGCAGTCCGAGTTACTGTTTCCTACTTCAATAATAGAGGTTAATGTTAGGAATATTTCTGGGCAGCTTTACTATTGCCATTGTTTATAGATTTGCCGATCTATTTGTTCATAAAGTTAACTTTTCATATTATTGAGATACAGTGGATCTCATAAATATTTTTCAATTCATTGTAAGTACAGATTAAAATATTTATCACTTTTCAATTAGGGAGGGAATTCAAATTACCTTCATTTAGCTTCAGAACTTAAATTAACAGGTAAAATTATAAACGCATTTGCTTTAATTGTATTCTGAAATAAATTATGCTTTAATCTAAATAATTCGACTACTTGTAGATTAATTTATTTAGCTATAACTAAATTTTTTAAAAATTTCGAACAGTTACATAATTATAGTCTTTTTCTAAATAATTTTTACAGTGCCTAATTCAATAACTTCCTATAATATAACTTTTTTTATTTTATGATGCATTTTACAATTGGAAAAATAACATAATTTTAAATTAATTCTAATTTTAAATCAATTTATAAAATCCTGTAAACAAACTACTTGTAATATTGAATAATGAAATATTATATAATCTTATTTGCAAACAATTATGAATGAAAGAAAGATTTTATAGGCAGGATGGTTATGAGGATTAAATACAGTCCCTTGTCAAAAGTTTGAACACACCACCTGGTTTTGCAGAAATTTCATAAGACACCATATCAATCCATAATTAGGTTTATTGGCCTTATTTTCAAGATAAACAACATTGTTATTACAACGAATCAAAAAATGCGTACATTGTTTTAATTTATACAGAATTAGAGTTCAATCAGATGAGAAGATTGTGACTATTTAGATTGAAACCGAAGATTTGAAACTTAAATTTGTTGACCCAGAGGAACCTCTGGTCATTTTGCGTTGGTTCATTATCTATGTCATTTTTCTTTGTTTGTTTTTTGACCAGGTAAACTTTTTTATTGTTTGCATCTCAAAGAAGTGGTTTGATTACCTCAATCTTATCTGCAAACCTGCAATGCTTTCCGATCTTCTGAAAAATATGAGTATTCTTAGAGTTTTAGTTTAGTTTAGTACTTGGCCAAGGTTTGTTCGCCAAGGTTTAGTATATATAACGCAATATATATATTTTAATTCATTCATATTTGTATTTGTTTAAACACACCTAATAAAGATATTTCTAATAAAGATATATATAAAGGTATAATCTAATAAAGATCTAATAAAGATAACTTGAAAATAATTTTAAGCTAGAGAAAATTATAACTAAAATTCTAATATTTTATATGCTATTTTTGCTTAAAAAATTATCCATTTGAAAAATAGAAATAATTCTTCTAAAGTTTTTTATTTACATTGAAATTTCCAATTTTAAACTCTAAATGTTGAAATAAATTAAAAGAAATTTTTTCTATGACGCTCACGAAATAACCTTTCTTTTTATGATTTGGTCTTAGACTAGTATTATTATTTTCTTATTCGGTCTTATTCTTATATGACCTTCATATCTTTTCATCGAATTCTTATTGAGTCGCATTAGATCTATAACATTCTTATTTAATCTTCATTCATACATCCTTATCAGATCTTGTTCCAACGCTAGATTCTATTGCAATCACTAATAATTACAGCTTGAATTCAGAACAGTTATAAAATATTAATTTTACACCAAATTATTTTGAATAAAAAAATAATTATATAATGTTTAGGCAAATAATCAGTTTTGCAAAGAAACAGTAAACTTTAGAAAAAAATTAACACTTATTGCTGCTAATGATGTATATTTATTTTGTGAGAAGTGAATAAGGTGAAAATGGAAAAAAATACAGAAAATAAAAAGTTAAGAAAATATTCCAGAATGAATAAGGGGACAAAAAATTATTATTTATGTTTTCTTTCTTTCTTTAAGTATGGGTATCGCATTGACATACGTCACCAAACGATGAAACGATATTTTTAGAAAGGGGAACGTCTAATATTTATAGAAAGATGAAAAGCAAAGAGAAAATAAATTTCTTTAACGGTTGATATATGCCTCAAAATACATTTTGGGAGGCCTTCCAACATTTTTTAGTCCAACTTTCATTTCTGATTGATTGTAATTCTTTCACTTATTTTATGAATAACTCCTAAAACTTTTTATTTATGGTCATGAAATTGCTTCAGGCTATTTTTCTTACTTGAGGCACGTAAGCATTACACACAAACATACATACTATATATATATATATATATATATATATATATATATATATATATATATATATATATATATATATATATATAAAGAGAGAGAGAGAGTTCCATTTTCCCTCACTAATTTCTTTCCTATATATTCTGAAAAATCATTTTTTGATATAAGTAATTTAAGGATTTGATACACAATTTAATAGATTGGAAACTAATTTTTTTTTCATTCAAATGTCTAAAAATTATGGAAACCATGTATACAGAAGATTAGAGTATCTTCGAATCAATATTTAGAATTTATATACTTAATATAGAGTAAAAAGCATCCCTGTTAATGACAAGCACGAATGTATCAAAATTTTATTTTAAAATTAAAAAAAAAGAAAAAAAAACTTCATGTTTCAGTTTTTACAGCTTTAGTTCTAAAATTGCATTACTACTTCACGAGCTGTAAGATTTAGATTCTTATTTATAAACAAACAGCATTTTAATTTCTAAGTAAATAACCTTAAAATTAGATCAGCTTCGATCAGTTAAAAAATAAGATTAGTTTAAATAACTTTGTTAAATATCTATAAATATATAAAATATATACATAAATATATAAAATATATATATAAATATATAAAATATATATATATAAATATATAAAATATATATATAAATATATAAAATATATCTTGAATATTTAAGGAAATGAGCAAGTGCTAATTTGAGAACAACTTTTTGTTTAATTTTAAGATACTAAATTGTCCTAAAAATTAGGATAAATGAAAAAAAAGAATGCACTTTGTGTTAGCGGAGGAAGTTTTATCGCAACAAATAAGGAAAAAAAAGACACTTTATAGACATTTAAATTCCACCTCTTTCAAACTAAATATCAAACACATCGTGTTATATATATATAAAGTTACTCTATTTTGTATCAATTATTTTTAGCAGATTTTAATTCAAAACTACTTTTTAATAAACTATGGCATAAAATATTTTCATAAGTTAAATATTTTCCTCCAACTATTCGGCCAGGCAAGCAGTTTTCACCGCCAAGTTAACGAACGATATAAAAAAGGACTTCCTTAGAAGCATTGATTAATTAAAAATCAATCCATAAGAAACAATAAGATATAGTTGAAACGCAATTAATTACAGATTAGAAATCCGAAACGATTTTTGAGATTTTTTATTTTTTCTTCGCGAAAATCGACTGAAACTCCCAAAGGAAGCAAATGAGACGGGGAGGACGAACAACTGTTTTTCAAATACCGGTTACGAAACCTACCTACATCAATTCTTCTTGAGCTAAAGTACCATTAGTTTTTATCTTTTGCAACAAACCAATGATTAAAGTGATTGGCAAAAAATGAGAAACTTCAATCGGTGTTATACACGACAATACTATTTTCAACCTATTACAAATTTATATAAAAAAAAACGTAATCAGTATGTAATGTGTTTGATCGACATTTAAATAACAGATAAATAGAATTTTAAAAAATAAATTCAAGAAGTTTAATTTTTACCATGTGTGTCACTTTTTAACGTTTTTGTATATGTGTCAATTTCATTTTTTGTTTAATTTTTATTTGGATTGTATTTATCTTTTGTATTGTATTTTTGTCTGCATTAATTGTTAATGTCAGTATTAATCTTTTGTGTTTTGGTTTTAATTTCTGCTTTATTGTTTTGCATTCAAGCCAATTTTAATTTATTTAAATTTGACACATAACCAAAATAATTAAATGTGCCAATTTTAGAGCTTTGCTTATGTGTAAATTTTCTTTTTTGTTTAATTTTTATTTTATTTGTTCTTTAATTTTATGTACAAGTGTGTCAATTTTAAACTTTTATAACTGGGTTTTAATTTTTTTTAATACGTTCAAGTTTTAAACTTTTAAACAGATGCATCATACGCTTCAATATCTTTTTTGTCAGTTTTATTAAAATTTTTAATAAATGAATTTTTTTGCACGTTCATACGGTTGATTAAACATGAGAAATAACCATTAATAAATAAAAATTTACGAATTTAGTATTAAGTTATTTATAGAAAATAGTGCTGCAAAATGTGATCGAAAATGCAAATTATTGTCATAAGCTTTCTGCCACACAGAAAAATTTAAGTTAACGAATATTTTCACCTAACATACATGATAAAAATGCTTAATCCATCGCATATGTATAAAATGGTGTTAACTTAATAGTTTTCTTAATCAGAAAATGTTTACTGCGTTTTAAAAAACATATATTTCTTTAGAATCTTATTCCGCAAGTTTTAGACAAATTCAAAATGTAAACTTCATAAATCCATATTTGTACCTTCGGATGGCGCGTGATTTCAAAACATTCAAACCTGAACATCTTTTGATGAAAATATTCACTAAATTTGCGAATTACTTTGCGCAAATAAGAATGGTGGAAAAAGTATATTTTACTTAACTAAACTGAAACAATTTTTCAATAAATGCAAATTTAATGTCATTGTAGAGTGCTAAAAATTTACAGCGTATTCTAATAGTGAATTAATAAACAAAAAGCGTAAGAACCTTTAGCAATTATTGAAATGTTTTAAAGAAATAATAAAAGAAAAAAATTTTAAACTAAGTTGTAACTATTTAAATAAGAAAAGAAATGCTCCACTAGGAAATTTATCTTTTTAAAAAGGCGAAATGTTTTAGGAAATATTAAATGAAATACTCTGATTTTGAATTTATATATTTTTTGATTAATTTTTTTATGTAAAAAAGGGGTTAGAATTTATTGAAAACAAAACAAGTTAAAACAAATATCCATACTTGCGTATATCAGAAAGTTTATTTAAAACATTCCTTGATAAGTACAGCATCCAATACGGTGAATGACTTAAAAATGAACACAAACAATCTGCGAGAAATAAAGATTATAGGATCAACAGAATTTTTACCTAATTTTGAAAGATAGACTTAATTCGGAAAAAAAGCGTGCTTAAGCTACATTATCGAATATATAAGTGATCATAAAATGTATTGAACTTATAACGAAGTGCAGCAAGTGCATGTGTGTTGCAACAATATATCCAGGCAAAAAGAAAACTAAAAGAAACATGGTGTGTAGCAGCAAAGCTAAAACAAAGAATGAGTACAGATTTTTGCGAAGTCAATGTCATGCTTTCAAGTACGTCAATCTTTCTCAAATCATTATACCCATTAGATACCTCAATTGAAGTACATTTAAGCATTTAAGAAATTGAATCTATTGTATTCACCACAAAATACAAGGAGTATTGGATTTTTGGTATTAGATTTTACTGAATGACATCGAGAATGGAGGGGCGTTTTTCACCAAGGTGGTAACAGAAAAAGTTTTAAGAATTGATAATTTTAAAAGTAATTGAATACAGTTGAATAAAATAGAGCTCCAGATTTTAATACCACAAGTTCTGAGTAGAACACGCTGCGCTGAACCAAACGACTTCATATCAATCAGATTGTAAATTACTACAAAATGCTTGCAACTGAGCAAAATAATTGTGAACTAAATTTAAAAGTAAATTGAAATGAGGTGTTTAGTGGTTCTCAAAAAATAAATAAAATCGACAAGTAAATAATACCAGATATAAGTCATAGATCTACTTTAAGAAATTAGAATCAACGGTGTTGTAATCAAAGTACAATCGAAAAAAAAAAACCTAAGAACAAAACCAAGTACAATAAAAAATCTAGAATCGTGGGCCCTGTATTTACCTAAAGGAGACTAATTTCTTGAGGGAAGTAGTAAATCCAGGGCTACACAGCTTTTGTCATTAAGGAATTTACATATATTTTCTTGTAAATAAGGAACTCCTACCAATTTCGAAACGAATTTAAGCTATTTTTGAAATATATTCTTCTGTTTCTTTTTAATGCTAATCTCAAATGAAAGACTGTCCAACGAGTGTTACTACTGGCAAATAGAGAGTATAGCATAAGCAAAATGTAGGTAAAACTTTATGCTATCAGGAATCTGTCGAAAACTTATCCAAAAAAAATATGAGGTCAATATTAGGTAAATGCTTAGATAATTGTGTTTCTGTTTTGTTTAGAAGTTAGTTATGATTGAACTTACCTTTATTGAGTCGTAGCATGCGATGACTCTTCCATTTTGAACCTCAACGTGGGCTGGAGGATGGGCAAACTTGCATTCGGTGTCTGGCCGCGAGCACTTGTTTCTTTGGTACTCGCGGCACACCTCCAGTTGAAGCCATCTCGAGTCCTTCACGTTGTTCACAATAGCCATGCTACCTACGCACCAGCACTCCACAATGGCGGTTGGTGTGGACACGGAGTTTCAAAGAAAAATATTACTATGTCCGACACTTGGACGGTCAGTTGTGTGCCCAGCAAATAGTGTTCCGCTGGAGGAAGGAAAAGGGCACTTGTTGGCAGGGGTAACTAAATACAGAATTTCTTTTACGAACCTGCAAAACACTTCTTACCTATGCAAAATTTTATTTGAAGAATTAGTGTTGCATTGAAAGCACGCACTAAATCTACTCACTTTTGAAAGTTTTGCTAACTTCTCCCCCGTTGTCTAAGTTCTTAGTAAAGACAAGTGACACGAAGAAGCTCGAATAAAAAGTTCACTAACTACGTTTGATTTTGACGTTTGGGGGAGAGTTCCCTGTCAGGAAATAAAACGTCGAACAGTTTGAAAAGTGTTTTTTTTTCACCCCTTCTAAGAGAGAAAGGGGTATCTTCCTTAATTTTTTTTTCTTCTAATTCGGAAAAAAGTTCGTTCGAAAGAGATCACTGGCAAGGAATTAAATAAAATTCGAAAGGGAACTAGACAAAAGTTCCCCCCGATGCAACGGCAGAAAGCGGCAGCCGCAAAGGGCTGTTTTATCAGCACATAGAACTGTATCCACGATAGAGCACCGAAGTAGCGGCTGGAGCAGAGCGAAGTTAAGGGTAAGCAGCGGCGAAACTTTACAAGTTTCCGTTTACTGATCCTTCCAAAGCACTGGCGTCGAGCGATAGTGTGGGCATGGGAAGGCGTGCGAGGGAGGTAGTCTGGTAGGTCTCTCGGCAGTAGGGTAGACAACGACGGCAGCGCCCACTGACGGCGTGCGTCTTTTCCTTGATCGTGTGGACTTCCCAGTTTTCGAAATCGAATTTCGGGCCCCTGCGATCGTAATTTAAATTTCGGTTATTGCGCTTTTGTACTTAGTGCGCGTCTTTCAGCCTCAGGGGAGAAGAAAGTGGGGAAGTAGTTAAAGGGAGTTGGGAGCTGCTTACTGCGGAAATGATATGCATGTATGTTTAGAAATTAAAATAAATGAACGTGTGTTTTATATTTTTGCAATCAAGTTTGAAATTTTAAAAAAAAGTTTAATATATCGTTTAAGACTTATCAAATGGTTTATTCACGCCTACGTGCTTTTTGCTTTTATGGCATATATTTAGCATGTATATACTTTAATATGATTATCATTGAAAAGTTAAGAATGGTTTTACATATATTCAGGTATTAATTGAACTAGATAAAACCAGACACTGCTACTGAACAAATGAAATTTTCAACAAATTTCTTTTTACTTCATTTACGAAAGAAGGAGTAAGTCTAAGTGAGTTAAGGGGGGAGTCATATTTAGTATAATTTACTTGAGAGAAATTATGTATCTATACATCTCTGAAATAAATACGTAACTGACCATTTTATGTGCCTATCTTTTATATAAATATTTATGTTGGAAATATATTTTATTTGATAATACTTAATATGTTGTATCTTAATATTTACAAAATTTTCATCTCAAATCATAATAAATAAAATACAACAATGAAACAAAGGTTTGACAAATATTCTCATAATATCAGATGAATAATTTATGCTGTTATTTTATTTAAATTTTGCTGCGATTGGCAAAATAATTAGAAAAGGTTAAGTATGTTTTATTACTAACCACTTAGAGCTAAAATGAAAGGCAATGTTTAAAAAATTATCAAAAAGGTAGTTTTTACTAAGTGTAATAAAAAATGGTTATGAGTTTAAGGACGTAGCATAAATTAGACAATATTAGTCACTTCGGTTAAGTGGGAATTTCCTTTAAAAATACATGACTTGTTTGACAATAAATGTTTTTAAATCTACAGAAAAACAATGCATAATTAACAAAAGTTATTAGATATCATAAAGTTTCATCCATTTCAATTTTTCATTTTTCTAATATAATATTATATATATTTATATATTTTTGAATTAAAGACTTCCTATTTTTTTGAATTTTAATCTTTCATTTTTTTAATTTTAAGTATTTTAGTTTTTGCATTATTTTTAAGTTTTTAATTTTGTATAAGCAGTTTTTGAGAAAAATATACCTTTTAAATTCATGCAAATGTTGAACCGTAATTTTACATTTCACGTAGCCAATCTAATGTAGGAGAAACAATCAGAAAATATAAAGTTACATGATTTTTTTATGAATAGGAATTTTTTTTCTGGCACTAAACTTCTTAAGGTACAGAAATATATTTAAAAAATATTTTATTAACAAATATATTTATTTCACTTATCACGTGACTGAGAAAACGTGAAATCGCCTTGTTATTTGTTCTCTAAAATATACCAGGTTAATTCCTCTTAACTGTTTAAACTCAACGTAAATTAATCTTTTACTTTATCCATTTTTATAATTTCGTATATTATGAGTAGAAAAGGTAATAAATGAAAAATTTTCAAAGGCATAATTTCGATAGTAGAAATCTGGATAGGACAAGATGTTAGTTATTCCAGATATACAAAGTGTTTTCATGATTTACCAGGTTTTTTCTTATGATTTTTTAGGCGAGTATATAAATGTTATACTGAATTTAAAAATATTCTATTAAATGAAGAGTAATCGAAAGTAATTTTATTTTATTTTATAACTGTCGTTGAACAGCTGATCCAATTTTTGGGTTTACGTCTACTTATGATCAACTATATAACCTTGTAATTTTGAACCCAATCCAGAAGACGAGGCAACTCCTGGATCAAGTATTGGAAGAAATTTGCCATCGTGGAGGACTTTTTTGGGGAACTAACCCTCATTTGCGTTACATGGAGAGGAAAACCACAAGAACCTTCTACGGTTAGCCTGACGACTAAGGGACTCTAACCCATTATCCGTCTACCATTGAGGATATTTTACGTCAGCACTGTGGCTGGTTCGAGACGCGGGCAGCATTAAAATCCACCAGCTGACACTGGGATCGAACCTAGGTCACCTCATCGGGAGGCAAGTTCTCTATCTCCTGAGCCACCGCTGTTCAGTCGAAAATAATTGGTATTAAGATAGAATAGTATTTGTAAACACGGGTGCAATTTGTAAGTGTTTGCAAATCACAGACTTGAATTTTTAAGTTGGACAAATAATACTTGGGAATTGAAATTTTTAACAGATTTTTTTTTAAATATGAATTAATTCATTTTTCTGATTTCACATTCGGTGCTAAGATATTTCAGATAAAGTTATATATTTGTAAAATGTCTTTTTGTTTACGAGCATTTCAATTTATTTCATGTGTCACGTGCTGGACGAAACAGTGAAATCGCTCTTTAGCGCTCTTAGCGTATTCACCTATTGTCAAACTTAGCAAACATCCTTATTTGTATTCTCTTTCTAAATCCTGTGAACCTCAAAACTAACGCCTCTGCAAATTCTAATATATCAAATTATCTTTGTTTAAAACTTAACCATTACCAATCAATCAATTAAAGTTCTGTAATCAAAGTCCCACATTTTATTTCTCTGTTTTGTTAAACTCAGTTTCACGCAATTAACTATTTAAATTTATTGGATTTCGTTAATTTTGCATTTTTTTAAATAATACTTATCTTAAAATTGGAACTGTGGGGGAACGCTCATAAATGGTGTTCTTGAATGTTTAAGATTATTTGAACTTATGCTTATTATTTATAATAATATAATATATAGGTAATATAAAATGGTGTTAAAAACTGTTTTTCCTCAATATTAGGAGAAAAATCGATTTAAAAAAATTTGCATTTGATTGATAGTATCAACCGGCATTTTTTGTATCATAAGGCATCATTTTATGTTAAAAATTATATTGATTAAAATCATTTCATCACATTTTACATTTTCTCTTGTTTTGCCAAGTAGAGTTCTTAAAATGAATCAGATCCTAATATTCATATTTTGCAAAAAAATATTTAATGTAATTAGATCAAAAATAGGATAGGTGAAATTAATGCTCTTGTTGATCGATTTAAATAGTGAATTCAGCTTCTATTTTCGGTCTTTACGTTTTACTCAAAAGTAGGCATAATTAAAATAATTTCAAACACTAAACTAATTTTATGCATCAATAATGCATTATTATAAATCATCTTAAAGATTATAAAAACCAGCCAATAGAGAAAGTTGTTTTTCTTTAAGTAATATCCAAAGAGCAAATATAATTTTTCTTTAGAGAGGTTAAAAAATACTTACGGTGATTTAATGTCAGCTGGACATAAAAAATAATAATTTT
Source organism: Parasteatoda tepidariorum (assembly GCF_982258835.1). Classification (NCBI taxonomy): domain Eukaryota; kingdom Metazoa; phylum Arthropoda; class Arachnida; order Araneae; family Theridiidae; genus Parasteatoda; species Parasteatoda tepidariorum. The sequence continues at coordinate 38,182,752 of NC_141765.1, forward strand.
ACACTGGTTTTTTTCCCATCAATATCAATGAAATAGTTTTTATGTATTCGCATTCAGTATTAAGATACAATAGGCATACATAATTATTTACAAAATGAGTAATAGACAAATATTTTAATTAATTTCATATTTCAAATACGGGGAAAAACGGTGGAATAGTCTTAACGGTGCTTGTAAGTTTATCCAACTAAATGGACATTTACAAAAGGTCACTAAATAAAAATTATTCATGTCTTGTACACTTTAACCCCTTCAGTACCATGATCACATATGCGTGATATATATATGTGATATATATATATATATATATATATATATATATATATATATATATATATATATATATATATATATATATATATATACGAGCCTTTCTAACTCTGGTAGCTATTACTGGTTATTAGTATGCATACGTGCATACGTACTGTTATTAGTATGCATACCTAGTGGCCCAACATCACACTAATGTACTGTTACATCTGTTATTAGTATGCATGCGTACTGTCTAAGTCCTTTTTACTCGGAGCGGACGGAGGTAGCGAAACACTTCTTTTCCTTTCCACCTGTTCTGAAGAGGTTGACATACATACATAAAGGTACATAATCTAGACATAGTTTTCCACACCATTTTTTTTTTTTTTTTTTTTGGTTAGGTGAAAATTCTATAATTAAAGAGTTATGGTAGTTTAAAAATAAGTCACATTTTATGAATTATTGGGTAATTTATTTTCATCAGATAAATATTTTATAATATGAATTCAAAAATTTTAACGCATACATAGGATTTCGAAGAACGTGCGTTCAGTTTACTATTTTGATGAAGTTATCGCTTCAAAATAAAACAAATTCAATGATTTAAATATTTATAGTTGCAAAAAAGCAAATTTTAATGTAAATTTATATGAAAATAAATGATTAATTAATAAAAATATTATTTCATGAAAGCACTTTTCAAAATAAATTATGTTTCTCATTTCTAATACCTAAATGTTTATAAATTATTAAAATGCTGAGTATAATATTTTTCACTGATTGTAACCTAATTTAGTACAAAATAATTAAAAAAGAATGAAAAATATGTTTAATAGAAATTCTGCGTCAAATGGTTAAGTAATCAAAATTATATTAAAGAAAGTTACAACAAGCAGCGCATAAGTTCTTACATGCTAAATACGGCAGACCAATTATCTGTTTATTTTTTACACTTATTTTTACTTATTTACTTTTTGACATCTTAAGTTTATAAATGACACCACTTGTTTATCCGTAAAAGCTGTTTAAAAAATAAACGCAAAGAGCTGTTTTGTGTTTTATTAACGGTATTGTGTAATAATTATTTTCTTAGTATTGCCTATCTAGTAACAGCATGATATTACAGATAAAATTTTCTTTCAAAAATTTCAATTAAGGATTAGTGATAAAAAAGTAACCTATTTTTTCAGAATATGCAAAGATAATGAAAAGTCAGGGAACACGCATTGCTGATTCTGCTAAAAACAACGAATTTGTTTTTAAGAAACAAACAATTTATTTTATCAGATTCATATTTTATAATATTAATTCAAAAATTTAAACGCATGCAAAGGATTACGAAGAATTTGCGTTAAGTTTACTATTTTGAAGAAGTTATTGCTTCAATACAAAAATAAGTTCAATGATTTAAATATTTATAGTTGGAAAAAAGCAACTTTTAATGTATATTTATATGAAAAAAATGATTTATTAATAAAAATATATATTACAGGAAAACATATTTCAAAATAAATTCCGTTGCTCATTCCTAATATGTACCTAAATGTGCAAGAAATGTAATTTTTGATATTCAAATTATATTATGTCCAATTATTATATTATGTCCCATACTATCTGGTACAATTACTAAAATGCCACAAGAGAAATTATTTCTTTACGAAATTTGAGTTATTTCAAATTTTGTCACAAATTTGAAACTGTATTCAATTGTTTGTTTATTTCAAAAATTCTGGACTCGTTTATTTAAGGAAAGCTTATTTTTGTTTTTACCTCATTTAGCTCTTTAGTTGAGTTTATCTCAATAGTTGTATCAAAAAATATAATTGGTTTAAATAGCAATCTTCTAAATTGGTTGAATCTAGAAATCATAAGATCAAAAGAAATACTTTAAACACACTCTATTTTTCGACCTTTTTTTCACCGAAAAATAAAAAGCACGATAATTCTTGAAACGAACTTCAAAGTAAAACTTGAAAGCTATACGAAACTGAAGTAAAATTCTAAACGCTATTAACAAAGTCTAACTAATTTTAAAATCGCTTGCACCACGAGAATAAAAAAAGGAATGATGGAAAAAAGTTTGAAAAAAATCATTGAAAATATTTACTTTCTTCTAATATAAAATTAAATGTTTTCAGTATATTTTCCAAAAACCACCATTGAAAATATTTATTGCTAGATCTATTCGACATTTGTTTTTAAAAAAAGTTTTATTTTTAAATACTGACTTAATATATACTTTAAAATAATTTTCTCAAACACCATCATTAACTCTTTTTAATAATTTTGCTAAGAAACTAAATTTATTTCTAGTAATATAATTTGGACAGATCTAGTAAGCAAAAGATAAAAACAGTCACTTAACATATCTATATTTTTATTTTTGTTACCGAAAAATAACTAAAATAAATTATTTCCCCAATCAAATTTCAAAATAAATACTGCATATTATGCAAAACTGGAAATAAAATTTGGAACTCAAATATTGTATTACGTTTTTCTCAGTTCAAAAATGCTTGTAATACAATATAAAAATTTTCTTACTTCCAAAACTTAAATAAGGTGTTTTAAATATAAATTCTAAAAGCCATTTAACCCTTTTAAATCTGCACCAATTTAACCACAATCTTTTTTAAGTTAAATTTTTAAATACAAACTTCTTCATAAAATGCAAACTTATTTTTCTTAAACACCTCTTTTAACTCTTTTTAATCTTAATATTTCTGTTAAACAACTCAATCTGTTTCTAGTAATCTTTATTTTTCGGAAAAGCTTAGTAATCACATTAAGATTAACAGAATCGCTTACTCACACTAACTTTATGTTTTTTCGCAAAAGGCTGTCTAGCGAGTGCGATAAAGCAATTTCCCTTAACGATTTTTCATTCCCCATTTTAAAAGAGATAAAAGGTTTGGGAATTGTAAACAAACGTTATATTACAATCACAAATAAGATCAACAACTCTTTCCAAAAAATGTACTGAAAATTATTTGCAAAGCTCGTCTGCGAAACTCAATTTCAGAATCAAGCATAAATTTGTTTAGGGTATATTGTACTTGCTCATCATCAATATGTATTGTTTCCTACTTTGTCATTCTCTGAAAATTTCCCTTAAATTGAGTTAGGGTTTGGTGAATGTATTTTACTAAAACAAATAATTAGAGGACGTTATCTACAGTAAAATCAGATTTTATAAAGTACAGTATTTTTCCACGATGGTTTCACTTTTAGTTTATTTGCTATTATATTTCTTCATTTGATTTTTATTACCAATGAAAATAAATCGTCATTTGTTATTCAAAGATTTAATATTTTTATTATTTTCTTATAAGTACTGTTTTTAATTTCAAGATAATCATGTATTATAAAATTGTTTGCGTGCATTAAGAAATAAATCCATATTAATAAAAGTATTGTGGTTGTAAAAATTTAATACAATTTTTAAAAATGTTTATAGAAATAATGTAGAATGTATACTTAAAATCTAATTGGAAAAATTGAGTTTTTCAAATAATTTATTCTGAAAATTTCAAGAAACAGTTTTGAATGGTTGTTCTTGTAAAACTTTTTAAATAAAGAAATTTATTTTAATATTTTCTAAATGATAACAGAATTATATTTACTTAAATCTAGGCTATGTATTGTACATTGCATGCAATTCTATATGTTTCTGTGCATAGCACTTTGGATGATGAGTTTGTGGAAAGTTTTAGTGGTGTGAGAATCAATGATGAGAGACTGATGACAAAATTGAATGTGAAGACAAAACTGATATGTTAAATGTCCGTTCAAACATCACAATATCAGTGGAAGTGGTCAAGATATCATTGGAAGTGGTCAAGATAGATGAAATAGTCTGAGTTAGATAAAAGACCAGGAACCAATAATGTGTGATATATTGCTTGTGAGGCTCCAGTTGCTATTTCCGAAGAAGTATCAGATCAAAAGTAATATTCTTAGAGAGCATTAAAACGAAATAAAATTAATGCAGCAGCTATAATTTATTACATTGAAAATTAAGTTTGGAAATATTCACAAAATTTTAGATAAGATCTGGCATTTCACTTTCAATTGGATAAATGCATTAAGAAGGGATGAGCAATATGAATACCGAGTTCAGTTTATTAAAATTGTTAGAAGCAAATCGCAAAACTACTGAGCTGATGGTTTATTGGTAGTTTAGTTAGAGTTTATTGGCACAAGAGCCAGAAATGGCTATGCTGCTCCAGTCATTAGGTAAAGAATTGCACTTTTATTTATATTAATGAATACAGTCCTATTGTTTGAATGAACTTGATGATATTGTGATGTATAGGGTCACTATATATGGATAAAAGTTCGAGATAAAATTTGCTAAAAAGTTTCTTCCTCAAATATTTGAATCGTCTGCAGTCAATATGTGTTTAATAGAAATGTCGACTAGATATTGAGTACAGCTGGGTACAGGCTCAGCTTTCAGTAAATGCATATGGGTAAAACTAGTATGACCAATATGATGTCCATTAATTAAAATCTGGGTTTTGCGATCAACAGTTAATGTCTTACAGTTATCAAGATCAGAATAAATTTTATGGAATTTATTATCATTTTGTGTATTTAAATGCTTTTTACATGCCTGATGAACTGAACATTCATAAATGCGTTTAAGGTCCAAAGATGCTAGGAAATTACAGCTTAAGTTATGAGTTATTTTAGCTAATATTGGCAAGGTTATTACAAAGAATGTCAACATGTGAAGGTATCCAACAGAATTTTGTATGTTGAATTCAAGAAATGTGTAAAGTGTCTTTTTTGTTTAAAGTGTAAGTTTTATGAATTATAGGATTTTTCGAATGTGAGGAACACTAGATTTAAATTTACTAGAATAAATTATCCATTTATGCTTAGTTTGGTCTGAAGTAAATTTAAGCGCTAGCAAAATAGTTTAGCAATCTGCGGTGAAAATTGAAGTTTCGTGAAGAAACCTTTCAGATATATTAAAATTTTCGTAAACAACACCACAACCAACATGGTCATCATGTTTCGATCCCTCTGTATAAATAGGAATAAAATCCATATATTGCTGACCATACGTTGGATGAAAACAGTTGAGTTTATCTCGGACTTTTTAAAATTATTTAAAAAACGTTTAAAACAAGCTGTAAGATCAACTGATGGTGGGATAGCATCTGTGCTAGTGAAAACCTCAAAATTTAGAATGTTAAGGTTACATAAAATGTTGATGATTCTAATTCCAAATGAAGGAATGTAAGATGAACGTGAAGAAAAGTGAGTAACAAGTTATAGATGGCAAGCACAATGGTAGAGTACATTTGCTTTTATTTTAAAAAATAGTCTAGAGATAACTTATAACGACGAAAATGAAAAGAAGGTTTAGTACACAAAACATACAGATTCTCAGCTGGTGAAGTCCTGAATGCATGGAATTCTTAGTCCTTGATGATGGATGGTATTGAGGTATTTTAATACAAATTGACGGGCTGCTGAATGTACTGGAATACCATAGTCAAGTTCAGAACGAATTACGGCGGGATATATTTAATGCATTGAGTCCATATCAACCCCCCTTCATGAGCAGTTTGTAAGAATATTTAGAGTGTTAACTGATTTACAGTATTTTCTTTTAATATAGTATATGTGTGGCTTGAATGTCAATTTTTGGTCGAAAATCATTCATAGAAACTTGTTTTTTGATATAACAGAAATAGCATAATTATTCAGAGTAAATTCAGGATACTGGTGAATACCGCGTTTGCGGCAGAAATGTACACGATGAGTTTCTTGTGGAGAGATTGCAAAACCGTTTTAATTTGTTCATCCAAAAATTTTATTTACAGCTATTCGCAGTTTTCGTTCAATGAGTGATATATTGACTGATTTGCATGAAATTCTAAAACAGTCTACAAAGTGCCACACTTAAAACGCTTCAATGAGGTACACCCTGCTCCTAAGGGAAAACATTTGATAAAGTTAATTAATTTCAACTCTAAAAGTCATATTTAATAAAAAAATTTAACTAAGTGCGACAAATTACAGCCAATGTCACAGTTGATTTTTTTTGAAATTCGCCTTGACGCTTAAAATATATGTAATTTCACCAGCATTAAAAAAAGTGTTATACAATAATTTCGTTAAATTTTCAGAAATTTATGCTGTGTTTTAAGGAGGTATCTTCAAAAATAACACATAATCATTCCATTTTATGGTTTGTTGTTGTTCATTTACGTCGCACTAGAGCTGAACAATGGACTACAGGCGACGGTCTGGGAAACATCCCTGAGGATGATCCAAAGACATGCCATCACAATTTTGATCCTCTGCAGAGGGGATGGCACCCCCGCTTCGGTAGCACGAAGAACTGCACGCGAAGTCGAGCACTTCACGGTAGAAGAGTTTAACGAGGACCAATACCGTACACCCTCGGTCCCTACGCAAGCTGATCCAAGTGGTCACCCACCCGCACAATAACCGCAGCCAGTGATGCTTGACTTCGGTGATCTGCCGGGAACCGTGTCTTAACGATCAGTCCACTGTGGGACATTTTTTTTTATTGTTTGTCATCAATAACACATTTGTATTGAATTTCCTTTCTTACATTATTTGATGAAATAGTGTAAAATATGCGATTATTATTAAAAAATTGTTAATTGTAATACATATCCATCAGAAGTTAGTAAACATTTTTAAGTTTATTTGGTCATAGTAACATAAGAAAAATCCGTTTAAACATTTGGGTATAGCATTTTATTACTTGAAATGCATTTTTGAGTGTTTTTCTGAAGATAGATTTAAAAGCTTAAACGAAGTGAAAGTATTTGGAGCGATAAAGAATTCAGAACTGATTTTTTATGACACTTATTCCTCTGGGGACTGTAAAAAATCAAGGAATTTAAGTGAAAGTGACTCGCAGAAAAGCTGTTTAAGCAGCGTTGAATTCGCTTTCTTTCAAACCCTCGTCTTGTTTATACAGAACAAAAGATTCAAAACTTTTCAGAGCTGCTTCACAGTAAGACATAATAGAAAAATATTATTTTAAACAAAATGGCAATCTTTAAAATGACGGAAGCTTACTTCAACTATGTTGCATATTTTGTTTTTAAAAAAGTTTATTAATTTGTAGTTTTTGTTTCAAAAGTTGGAAAGAGTAGTACTGTAGTTTAATAAACAGATTTTTGGGGCAAAATGACTAATTTTAGAACAGGGATCTTTAGTTTGACCTCACTATATCTTATATGTATCAAAATTTTTAAATAAAGCTGAACAACGTGAAAATGTCGCGATTAATACTGAAATAACAAACATGTTATAGTTTCGGTTTTAAGACAAAGAACTTATATCAGTGTTCAAACTCAGAATTATAAAAAAAAAACACGTATATGCAGAAGACAAATATGAACAAACCATAACCAGAAAAAGAGGAATTGTCCCATCGAGAAGTGTGAACAAAATAAACAAGCAAGAAGGGAGATAAGTAGCAGGTATGATGTAAGATGAATACAGGGTGAAAACCCCCAAGTGTTGCGAGCTAAACAAATTAGAAAAAAATATGGGAAAACAGGATGCTAGTCAGTTTATTAACTAAACGATTATAATTTTTGAAAATATGAAATAATTGCTAGAAATATAGTTCAGGGGTCAAGAAGCAGTTAGATGATTTAAATAAAGAGATTTCCTACCTATTCGTACAACCTGTACAGCTATGATAATCTGACAAACTTGTGTGGTTACGTAAGGCAATGGAAGATAGTTTTATGTCTTGATTTCAAACACATTTTTTATAGTCTTTTTGAACGATTCAACCATATCTTTCATAATCTTTTCATGCCTTTATGCTTAATGTTATGTAAGTAAGGTACCATGTTATGTTAGGTAAGGTGCGTTTATTTTAATAACACTAAAAAAAATCGAAAGAGCACCACATAGACAAAAATTTTTAGTAAATATCCTGTTTTTAAGTATGTGAATCACATATCTGTGTATCATCTGTAAAATTATAATACAAAGTTAATCAATTCTTCAACAAGATTGGTGGTTTTTGTAATTAATTAGTATGGATGATAAACGGAGCATAAATCATGGTTTATTCTCTGACTCTCTCGTTTTTTTTAAAGAAGTTTAAATTCCTTAAATACTTTATGAATTTAATCTTTAAGAAATGACGTGATCACCGTATAAGCTGGTAAATTATATCTGATAACTCACGAAGCGCATTTTTATCACAAAATCAGCATGCATGCATAACATCAACATGAAACAAAATATCTATTTAAAGGTCGTATTGGATGAAATACAATATATTTGCAAATACAATATATTATGTTGTCATTGGATGAAATACAATATATTTGCAAATTCAGATTATACACAAGTTAGATATAATTTCTGACATATGGCTGAGAGATCACGGTGAGGATTGATAAAACATTTTAATGCAATTCCTCAGAAGATTGCGCAAGTCTGTTAACTTTTTCCTTCATCTTGTCAAACAAAGATAGTCCAAAATCTATGCGTCATGATAAATTTGTAAGCGATTGCAGCATTTAATGTTCTGTTAGGTGCTACTGGCAGTCTCACATTGACACATAAGTCGTGGTATCCACGCTGCTGAATCTGACCAACCTATAGAATACGAATTGATGATAGGTTTGATAACACAAGATCCACAGAGGACACAAAAAGCGATGGGAGCTGTCTCCTATCATTCGCCTCCAACACGTGTCTCATATATGAATTCTTTGTAGCTCACAAGCTTCTGTGCACATTTCACTAGTCTTCCTTAGTTACACATCCATATATATATAGTCGGACTTCTATTTAACGAACTTTTCTTTGCGATCCACGTTCCCTATTTCTCAAAATATATCGGAACATTTTAAACTTGTTAACGCATTTTATGGGAGAAATGACTTAGAATTAATTTTCGAAGCAACTTAACTTAGAGGAAGCGGTAAAATCCTTTTCACTTTTTGTTTGCATTTCAAACGAAAAACTCAGACAAAATTAACCGATTTTATTGGCAATTAAACTTCAGAACGCATGTGTTAATGTATGTTTAAAATTACTTTTAAAATAAATGCAGCTATAATTTTATGCATAAATTTAGCTTTTTTTCGTTAAAATGTATGTAGCATGATAGTGTAACACTGGATAATGTTTTGCTCTATTCTCGATTTCCATGCAGATTTCTTTTATGGTTCAGATTTATGAAACAAATAGTAGATACTAGTTTACAAGATAAAGGTATATCAATTGCTATTTTAATTATGTCTAGTGTTTGGGAATTTAAAACCTGTTTTGTGTTGTTTAAGTATTTCAAAAGATGATTTTCTATTGAACGATTTTTCCATACAACGAACGTATTATCAGAATTTAACTACTTCGTTCAATAGAGGTCCGACTTCATAACTTTACAAATATATATATATATATATATATATATATATATATATATATATATATATATATATATATATATATATATATATATATATATATATATATATATATATATATATATATATATATATATATATATTGTTCTGTCATGTTGAAATATATCCAGATCAAAATTTGGTGTAAAAATTATGTGCGTTAGAAGTTTTTGATTGGTATCGAAGTTATAAGTATCAAAAAATAATAATAATAATAAATTCTTACCAATCCCAATTGAGTTCAATAATAGCAAGAGAGGGCCGGGATAGCCTGGTCGGTAGGGCGCTGGACCCATATCCAAGAGGTCGTGGGTTCGATCCTCGCCGGCCGAAGACTCCCCGTGTAGTAAATGGTGACTGATGCACGTTAAATCTGTCGAGTCTCAAAGTCCTCCATGTTCCCACAACAAATCAATACCTCTGGGGGTACTGATCCAGGAGTTTCCTTGTCTTCTGGATTGGTTCAATATTACAAGGCTACGGAGTTGAACGTAAGTAGTCGTAAACCCATGAAATTGGGTCGGCTGTTCAACGACGGTTATAAAATAAAAATAATAGCAAGGGGAGATTAAAATAATTTGAAACCGATTAAATTGAAAAATTGTTTCTTTTGAAACTTAATAATGTGCTATTGGAGTTAAAAATATATTTGTTTTTAATAACTTAAGATTTAAATAGCAATTTCAAATGTCTATATCTTTTTGATTTCAGTTCGAAGAAGAATTTTTAAACTATATATTAAAAGCATAATTTATATATTTCCCTAAATATGTATAAAAACAAGCGACACACATTTAAAATTGATCCTACTGTTTTAATTAGAAAATAAATACATTTCTTTTGAGACATGACACTATTATACAACAACTGGCATTATTCATATTCATCAAATCAAATGTATTAATTATTTCTAAGGAATTATTACTTTGTGGGAAATTAAATGAAATGAATATGACAATTAACATTTAGAAACTGCTTCCGATCAGTGCACAATTAGTATTCATATGAGGATAAATTAATTAGATTTATTTTTTGTCTAAAACCAATGTGATAAATAAATAAATTCAATTCTTTATGGTTGATTACATTATATGTTTCATTAAAGATATTTTCTCATTAACTTATATTTATTATTATTATCATTACGTTAATTATCACCTTAATGTTTTATTTTTAAGTTTTTGTTTTCGTCTTTTATTAGAACTTTCAATTCATATATTTCACAATTCTTTAAAAGTCTTTTATATAATTTTAAACACAGCATAAAATTTATTTGTTTATTTGTTTAAAAAACACAATCACGTTTTTTAATGAAAAAATCACATAATTTCAAACCAAAGATTTAGTCACATTTTAAAATATTATTTACATCTAAATTTTAAAAAAAATTATTTTTATTTGAAAAATTCATTTTTAAATTCCTTTTTCTTAAAAACTTGTTTACAATAATCTTTTTAAACTCCTTTGATTGCTTATTAGAAATTTAAAAAAAAAACTGAAGCACTTTCTTTGGCAGTACTTTTTTTTGAGCTTCAATTTCCGTATGTGTTTTCTTATAAAATTTACAAAAATAATATAATTTAAAATGTCTTTTCTGCAGATGTTTAAGAAAAAATTAATCAAAAAAATTTTTGATGTGTTAAAGATGCTTAATGTTTATAGGCAAAGATACATAATGTGTTTTAATTGAAGGCTTATTATATTTATAAAAAATGTATATTTGTTAATAGATATATTCCAATTTTTATACCTATTATCAGTTTTAGGAATCTGCTCTTCACAAATAATTTTTCTTTTCTTTCACATGTTATTGGAACGATATTGTTCCCAAGTTACTCTGTACATATGTTTTGAGGAATCTTAATACAAAGCAAAAATAAATAATAAATGAACAGTTAATACAAGGTAATTACACCAATTTTTTCTACACGTGGAGCATGTAAAAGTATAATATTTAGGGCCAAAAATATTTCATAAAACTAAATCTATGCCTGGAATATCTTTGGACCAAATCTGTGTACATAACAATCGCTTTTTTTATATCTTTAATATAACCTATTGAGCAGTTTTATGAGGGACAATTAGAAGCTATAATATTATTTCTGTATTTTTATGAAAATGAATACAACTATTTTTATTCATTTCGGTTGGTACTAAGAAATTTTGAAATAAAGAAGCGAATTTACAAAACAAGTTTTTGACAAATATATTAAGGTCATGAGTACATAAAATAATTAATTTAGGGACAAAATGGAGAAAAGACCGTACATAAAAATTGCAATTTCCGAATATTTACAACGTAGAGCTATCCTGATTGATTGATTGAATGTAGAGTTTAATAGCGCAAGGTCCACAAGACATGCTGTGCAAAACAAGCGGTTTTAAAACAAATCAAAAGTAAAATGCAATGCTACATTTTTTTCTTACTAAAATACATGATATTTATAAACTGTACACGACGTAGCAGGCACATTCAATAGGGAAAAAAAGCAGATAAATTTATTTATAAGATAAAACAGCTATATGCTGTATGAAATACCTGCCTCACAACGGTATTCCTTTCTCACGGGAAAGAGAGGCTTGCTTGCACCAATGACCCTGAGGGCTATGCCGCTATTGGTAGGGTCTCCCAAGCCGGACAGGCTGAAGAGTAGGAGCCAGACTAAAAAGAACACCACTATGAGCCACAGCAGACTTCAATCTTTATGGTGGTCAATTGTCTCAGAAAATTATAGGATAAAACAGCTATATGCTGTATGAAATACCTACCTCACAACGGTATTCCTTACTCACGGGACAGAGAGGCTTACTTGCACCAATGACCATGAGGGCTATGCCGCTATTGGTAGGGTCGGGTCTCCCAAGCCGGACAGGCTGAAGAGTAGGAGCCAGACTAAAAAGAACCCCACTAGAGCCACAGCAGACTTCAATCTTTATGGTGGTCAATTGTCTCAGAAAATTATAGGATAAAACAGCTATATGATGTATGAAATACCTACCTCACTACGGTATTCCTTACTCACGGGACAGAGAGGCTTACTTGCACCAATGACCCTGAGGGCTATGCCGCTATTGGTAGGGTCGGGTCTCCTAAGCCGGACAGGCTGAAGAGTAGGAGCCAGACTGAAAAGAACACCTCTATGAGCCACAGCAGACTTCAATCTTTATGGTGAACAATTGTCTCAGAAAATTATAGGATAAAACAGCTATATGCTGTATGAAATACCTACCTCACAACGGTATTCCTTACTCACGGGACAGAGAGGCTTACTTGCACCAATGACCCTGAGGGCTATGCCGCTATTGGTAGGGTCGGGTCTCCCAAGCCGGACAGGCTGAAGAGTAGGAGCCAGACTAAAAAGAACACCTCTATGAGCCACAACAGACTTCAATCTTTATGGTGGTCAATTGTCTCAGAACAAAAGGAGCTGCGTTGATCAAGAGTCTCTCGTTCCTTGACTGCGGTGAATCTTTGGACTGCTTGGGTCTTCCCAGAGAAGACTTATACGCTTCTCCACTTCTTGTTCTCGATTTTCTGAGGGTTGACGGACGGTCTAATGAACTTTGCCTGACTTCGTCAGACAGTTGGTGGATAAACAACATCAACATGAAATACCAATTGCGCATAGAAACGCAAAAATATTAGGGTGATGAGAGTCACTTAACAAATCCTCCTTTGGAATTGTCCTATTTTTTTTCTCTTCCCCCCCAAAAAAAACTATTATAATAGTATACTAAGTGACACAACTACAATATAATCATGTTTTGACACCAATTTAATGAAGCATTGAACAATTAATAACATTTTATGAAAAATATATAGTGCAGAGGCATTTTATTGTTACAATTCGTAACGCTAACAACATATGGAGTTTTTACATTCAGTCTCATATTTTCCTTGATAACTTTTATTTTTTTACCATTTAATTTATTTTTATTTGATAAACTACATTGCATTTAAATCATTCCATTTAAATTTGATTTTTAACAATTATTGAGCTTTACTTAATGGCTGTGTTTTTTGTTTGCACTATGTGAATGTTATTGCGATGCTCGCATAGTTTAATCAAGATTTATTATTTATAAAAGACCATGAGGTAAATATATGAAGCCATACTTTTAAGTGAAAGGTATGTATAAGGCAAACTGCTTAACACGGAGATGGAGCACACTGTTGTATTCTACACAACAAACGATACCCGTATTGTGCGTAGATTTCAAAATAATACTTCATTTCAAGGAAATAAAATGGAAAAGAAGCCACAGAAAAGACTTTGAAATGAATTTTGGTGGCTATGGATACAAAGTACAATTTGAAAAATAAATTTATCTGAAAAATTTAGTTTTCGTGCCTATTCTTTTCTTTACTTTATATCTAACATCTTATTTAGTTTTTAAACTTTTTCACTGCTTTCTCAAGTTATAAGTTGCTTCTTAAAGAATTTAAAATTGTGAATTTCGATTTTTAAACTTTGGTAGTCTGTAGATAAGAGGTAAATTATTTATAAAAACATTTTAAAAGTATATGAACGCGTTTCATCTCATAAGCAAACTTTTGCAATCCTACACTGTAAAACTACTATATAAATATCTCACTGAATTTGATCTTAAAAATCTTGTCTGATGGAACACTTTATTTCAAGTCAACACCAAATCGATCCTTCAAATATAATCTCACAAACAAACTTTTGCGATCCTACACTGTAAAACTACTATGTAAATATCTCACTGAATTTGATCTTAAAAAATCCAAAAACTTGTCTGATGGGAAATTTTATTTCAAACCAACACCAAATCGATCCTTCAAATATAATCTCACAAACAAACTTTTGCGATCCTACACTGTAAAACTACTATGTAAATATCTCACTGAATTTGATCGTGAAAAATCCAAAAAATTGTCTGATCTAACACTTTATTTCAAGTTAACACCAAATCGAACCTTGGAATATAATTTAAAGTGTGTATGAAACCTTTAAACAACTAAAACGGAAGAAGATGGCATCAAGTTCACGAGAGATATTATATAACTGCTGTGTGTATGTTTGATTAGCAAACTAATTTTGTTTTAAGAATTAGTGCATATATGCAACCTAAATTGATGATTCTTACTTTATATTGTATCTCAAAAAAATAATCTAATAATATCATATCTTACTGTAATATTAATTTTAATGTTACTGTAAATCAGAAATCGTGACAGATTCTTTACACCATGTAGTGTAAAAGCGTTTCCACCAGGAACTAAATCCTTGGTTCTTGGTGGATTGAAACTCCAAAAATTAATGAAGTAGTTTTCACCACGTTTGGTGTTAATTTATATGAGAATGTTTTACAGTGTATATCGGAATGAGTTTAATATTATAAATTGACCAATGTCGTAATATGTCGTCTTGTGACCGATATATAACCGTATTATTATTTTTTTTTTACCTGGAAGTAATTTTTATTTGCGCTTTGATTAAAATATACTATTTTTGTTTAAAGAAATAATTGAATCTGGAGAGAAAGTCATTTTTCAAATAATGAAACTCAAAGGGTTAAACTTTGGGAGTATATGTTTATGGGAAGGCCGACCAGACTGTGTAGGAGTCAGGAACTGGTCTTGCATCAGAAAGGTTCTGGGTTCGAATCCCGGGCAAGACATGGATGTTCTTTCCCTCTCTGTTTATCTGCTCTTACTGTGGGAGCAATATTGACCCACCTAATATGGTGCCCCTGTAAGAGTGGCCAAATCTGTCCTTCAGATGCCCGTGTTGACGAAATGTCATTCCTAGGTGGGCATTGGGTAAAAAGATGTTAATGGGAGGTAATAAAACAAAGCACGATTTTAGAGACTATCTACAAACCAGAAGAAGTATATTTATTTTATAAATTTATACGAATATTTTTTCAGGCAATGTTTTCGAATTTCAGAACTTTAAACGACAAAGTATATTTTAAATTCTAACGTAAATTAGCAACCACTATTTTTAATTTATAGGAGCGGTGGAAACATTATAAAAACAACTGTCGACTTTTAAAGTCTTTAAAAAAACACTAATTTAATAAAATGTACCAAGTGATGTGGCAAATAAAATATATTACATTACGAATTTATTTAGATTCATTAGTTTATTCTGTAGAAAAGAATACTCATAAGAAGTATGAAGAATTTTCTTAAACACTCATTTCCAGCTGTGCCCAGAACAAAGAGATCACCAATGATATACTTTGTATTCATTCGATATAAAGTGTAAATTTTTTATGTTTGTGTCATGGGCGTGTTTTTGTTGATTCATGGATTATGAGCTTCTGTATGCATGTGCATTTTCAATGATGATTTATCTAAACAAATAACAAAAGTTATGTTTCATAATATTGTATAAATAATTATTTGCGACTTATAAATGTTGCAACATTTCACGGAAGATTTTTTTTTCTTGTTTCATACATTATTCCAAGCTTATCCATGCATTATGAGTTTCGATTGTTTGAGTTAAAAGGTTCAGTTAAGCAAAATAGCATCACTACTGTTATATTTTTCATTACATCTCCGGTGCACTTAACTAAATGATTCTAGAACTTCCTAGAATCTATTACCACTTGCATCACGCAGTTTCATTCATGAAAAAAAATACTTATATGTTTTCCCTTTTTTTTTCATTTATTTGTATTTCAGCGTTTCAAAAATATTAAAATTGCTGAAATAATTTGGGATTTTAATAAACTGCTACTTTGGTACACGTATTTTTGAAAGACTCTGGAGAAAAGAATTTTGTATTATCATTTGTCAAATAAAAATGCAACCATAAGCCCGTGTTTTTATTTTATTACTGTTTACAGATACAAGGAAAAAAATTTATTTCAAAATTACTGCTTAATTTAGCGTTAAAGGAAGAGAAGTTCGTTTGCAGCTGATATTGGTTTATATTGGTTATAATGCACGGATATTGATAACATTTACAGTTTTTGAAACATTTGCTTTATTATGGTAGATTTTTAAGGCATTTTCAAGACTTTTGGATTTTTTTTCCTTTTAAAGACATTTTTTTTTTCATTTCTGAGCACTTTTTTTTAATCTTTTGAGCACTTTTAAAATTTTTGTAAGTGTTAGCTCATTCTTACAACTTTCACACTATTTAATTAAGTAATATTGTTTAATGCATTATTGCTTAGCTAAAATTTTGAATTTTCCTGCAAACATTTCTGTCGAAAAGCTGAATAATTCTTAATTGTAATAGTTCTAATAAGGCACACCTGTCATGTAATGCCTGACGAATCTTTCACTGTGCAAAAACTACACCTACTCCCAATAAAACCTTCTTATTTACAAGTGAATTTTTTTTAAATTTTAAAACTGTTTTAAGGGCATTTTAAGAGCATTTTTTGCTAATTTTAAGAGTATTTTTAGGAATGCTTTAGGTCATCAAAATCCGGGCTCACTTTAAGAAATTCCGGATCAAATTACGATATAGAGAACCAGCAATCTGGGTGCCTCAACTGTAAAATCCATTCTTTCCGTGAAATGTTATACCATAATTTTCTCAGTAATATTTATTTAATTAGAGTGATTCAGTGACTTTAATGTAATTATTACTGCAATAATTACGATATATTAGATTTTGTTCGCAACGTGTTCCGGTAAAAGTAGGTTTTACGGTAAAAAGTACCAGTACCCTGAGTGCTGGTCCGTTTTACCATAATTTGATCCGGAATTTTTTACATTATAGTTATACATTATCTTGCATCTATCTCATCTTTCTATTATGATATCAAACCAAATCATGCTATGAGATTTTTATTTTGTTCAATTGCTCGTCAGGATTTTTTTTGAATCTTAAATCAAGCTGTTTCGCAAAGATTTAACTTGACACAAAATATTTATTTATAATTAAAACCACAACTTCCATTAAATTGATTTCATTAAACTTCTAATATAGTTTTTTTAAGGTTGAACACCTCAGTGTTTAATAATTAAAAGTAAATAATGGCACATTTTCCTTTTTGAATTGTAAAATCTCAACGAAAAAAAACTTAGCTACTCGCAAATAGAGTATACACTATTTTTAAAAGTTAAAAAAAAAACTAGTTTTGAATTTGTTAATCAAATTAAATTAGTAAAAGTTATTGAGTGTGCATTAAAACATTAAAATAGCAATTACATAATAGACTTCTATTGTAATGTAATATTTATATTGCATCTGTTCTATTTTAAAACACTAAGGGACATACAATTAAATATAAACTTAGCACAGTTTTTTTTCAAACAAAACAAATTTAAGTTAATGACGTAATTGAATTTCTAAATTTACAATTTTTTCACAAGAGTTCCTATTTCCTTGCTATTGTGCATTCTTTAGATCTATGCCCTTTTTTAAAAAAATCGTTGATATCAATACCATGTACTATCACGTTGATTAAAGTTGCAAAGCTTTAATTCTTTAGGAAAAAACTTCTTGGTTTTCAGCTTTGTTGCACAAATCTGTCATTTAAGTTCTCATACTTGTAGAACAATTATAAAAGATGAGAAAAGTAGTATTCTATGAAAAAGACTTTTATTTTCCATTTTAATATATCACTATTTATTATATTATTATATTACTATTTTATTATTTTATTATCTTTTTCATAAGACTTTTACTTTTACCTCCAAAAAAGAAAATACAAAATTTTATTTAAAATTATTCACTTAATTTCTCTCATAGTTTTTTCTATAGTTTTATTTTCTAAACATTAATATTCTAACATTCTTCAAAACATTATATTGCTCACGTTTTCTAACGCTTGTATCATTTAACATTTTTTCTTCAAATAAAAAATTAACTACAATAAAAATTATGTATAAAATTATTTTCTTTCCAACTTTCTTATTTTCCTTGTATTTTTAAATAACTACACATTTCTTATTATTTTACAACTGTTAATTATTTTAAAAAGCAGCACATTAATTCATAAAAATTTATATCTTTCTAAAATCCAAATAGAATTCTAGTTCGCACATTTAAAAAATTTAAAACACCTAAACACTTATACACTACACAACTAAAGCCATAAAAATAATTGTAGTTCTTGAATTGAGCATTTGAAAACAAGACATTGAAAATATTGTACTTTTAAATATAAATAAAATTCGAATAGACAACATTTGCCACAAATAGTTAAATCATCCCGGTAGTTGCGGTTTTCGTATTCAACACCAGAAAACGTGTCATCATGGGAAATAAATTCAATTATTTGCAAATGAATCATGCCAGATTTAGTTATGATAACGTGATATTTATGTTCCACAGTTTCTGATTGCATCATGAACTGCAACTGAGAGATATGATATTCGCCCACTACTCTCATTTTCTTAACCTTCAAATAGTTAAATAGGACGAAACAAGTAAAAAAAAAGAAGTAAATTCGAATATTTTTAACAAATATATTGTCTCATTATATAAATATGAAGCATTTAATATTTTTTATGTCCATTTGTCTGTTTTTTCTATTATTACATTCACTTTTAAGATTTTCATTCTAAAATTATGGTAAAATAACTGGCAGCTATTCGATTAACAGTAAAGTTTACGGTAAAGAACATTTTTTTACTTACGGTAAAGAACATGGTTTTGAAATCATTTACAAAAAGTATGGTTATAAAACCATGAATACAAAACTATACGGTTTTTAACCATTTACAGCTAACATTTTTCAAAAACGTGAAGTAAATTATTTAACTAGACATAGGAGCTCGGCTTTTTGTAAGGTAATGGGCATTGGAGAGTGTGTTCTTATGCGTCGAAAGGAATGGAGGGAATATTGTGGTGTCAACACTAGGACTCGAACTCCGGTTCTGCAGGTCATGCGATTGACTAACATGCCCGCTCGGCTATGATATGTACGCAGTTGCAAAGAACTAAGTAGCTTCATTAGGTGGTTCTAGTTAGTGCGATAAAATTCTGGTTGTTTAACCGTATTAGGTAAGAGCAGTTAATAAACAGTTTTTCTCAATATTAACAGTTTGATTATCATTTTATTTATGGTCATTTTACTGTTTCGATTAAATATGGTAAAATAATCATTCAATAAATTATTATTTAATATTTTTTTTTCTGAGAAATTTCCAACAGTGTTTAAAAGAATATGACTGCTAACATTTCACTCTATTCGCAAAATCTTTGTTAATTTATAAACTTAGAAGAAATATATTATTTTTTTAACTATATATCGAACTTTTAAACATTATTATATATTAATTAATAAAATGATATTTTCTATGATTTATAATAATATTAATTATACGAGATACTCAGAGATGGAAGCAATTATAAATTTTTTTCCAAAAGCGTTACTTAATATGCTAAACATATACTGAAATTAAATAAGTTTTTATTCATAATATAAGCATAAATATTAAAATCTGTACTATATTATGAATGATAGGGGAAAATGAAACCAAGATTAATTGGTTATTACATGATACGACAAAGAAAGAATAAATAAACTAATAGCAACTAATATTTTTCTACATGCAAATATATTTTTAATAACAGCATTAAAATAATAGCTCCTGGAAAAAAATTATATCTATAGCAGCTAATTACATTTAGATTCTTGAGACATTTATGAGAAAATATACTTATTCTTTTTAGTACAAAAAATGGCATTACCTAATCTTAATCTAGGCATTCAAACCATTTTAATCTTTTGGAACTTCATCTAACTGATTTTTTAAACTATTCAATTGATTTTCTTTAAACTAACTTTTTGTTAAACAAATACGTGATATTTTTACGTGATGTTATTTCCCAAATATTATAATTCAGTTAGTTTTCAACCATTATTACACGGAGAGAAAAAATCTGGAAAAATTACTAAACTATATGGTTATGACAATTTTGGTAAAAAATAGAATCAATTCAGGTCAATAAAAAAATATTCGCCATTTTAACCGCTCATTTTTATTTATATGATAGAGGTTTCCCGGAAATTCTAATTTTCAAAATTATAGTTCTTATTACTACACATTTAGTAAAAAATGCAAAACTGATAAGTAAATTTAACCGAATAAATAGTTTTTATGTTATACTCTTAGGTATCACTTACCAAATTTTATCACTTATTTTTTAAAGACATATTTTATTGTTAATTTTGCTAAAATATATTTAGGTAGTTTTGATCATCCTTTTTTTCTCAGTGTAATGAGATTAAATATTTTTTCACTAAATCATCGAATGAACTAACTTGGCACTTCTGTTTAAAAATGTATACATGAGACAATTTAGACAATTTTTGGGTTTAACGATATCAAAGCTTGTCCCTTAAGCAAAAGTTATATTATTTCGAAGCATCGTTTTAAAGTAATAATTTAATTTTTTTCTTTCCTTAGCACCATAATTTTTAATAGAATATCTCTAAATATACGAGCATTTTATTTCAAATGCCATCAGACTTCTTATAGAACGGCGACAGATTTATTTTTTAAGAAGCTAAAGTAATGTTCATTTTAATAATTTTTTACCACTTTTGGATAAAAATTTTTAAAAAATCATAAGTTTAATACGAAAGAATATTTTTTCAACAGAAAATTATACTTTAATGTTAATAACCAAAGTAAGTGGAGTTGACAACTGATTGTTTTGCTAACATCTGAACAATTTTTATTTGTAGCACTGCTCAATTTCTGTCTTCAGTATAAAGGATGATACGATAAGTTAAAAATTTTAATAGAAATAGATTATTTAATTAATTTTCACATGCTTCCTTTGATTTACAACATTTTATTTTGGAAAAGTTAAATTTTTTTCTCCCTATCCAAAAAAAGTTAACTCTGATAAAAATTGCTTCGTGATTAAAAAAAAGATAATTTGATTTATGGCTTATATTACTGGATAATTCACACGAACTTTGATAACAATAGAGGCGTAATATATCTATCTACAATTTAATATTCAATTATGTTGATGAGACTAAAATATTGTTCATGTTTTCACATAATGAAAATAACTTAAAATAACGAAAACTTTATTTGATTTTAGAATAAAATAAAGTTGCATTTAATAGGTGAAACATCTATTGAAAAGTTTCTGGCGCTTAATACTTTATAAAACAAGTCAAATAAATTAATATCCCCTCAATGTCTGTAGAATGTAATTAGTTTCAATAAATATTAACTATTTTGTTTTCAATTTCAATTTAGATAAGATACTGCTTTATAAGTTCTGTCAAGAATATTTTAATAATTATAAGAGATATAAAACCAATTTTAAGTGGAGCCACCGATAAGTCGCAAATTAGATGAAAACATTTAAAAGCCATGTTCTATTAGTTTAATAACTGTAACTTTAAACCTAGTATATGATTAAATACTGAGAATAAACAATTTTAATTGAAAAAAATATCTGGTCTTTTAAAGAAATCATTAATTTTTTGCCCTTAATCAATACACAAATCAAAAATAAATAACTAAATAAGTATGAAAAAATAAGTAAAAACTCACGTAAATTCAATGACAATACATGTAGTGATTGATTGTTATTAAAAAAAAATCATAGTTGTTTTGCAAAAACACATTCGTTATAATTTTTGATTTCATAAGAAAACTTTCATTTTGACTAGTTGAAAATAGGTCTTTTATATCATTAAGCATAGGGATCATCATCAGAAGTTGTTGCCGAAAATCATATGGATGCAGTTGTCTTCATTTTTGCTTTCCCACCCATTGCTGTCTCTAAGGCAGTCAGCAGATTTCTCAGCAACGCGACCATTCAGCTAGTAATTAATCTTTTAAGTACTTCTAAGTGATAAGATTGCATTAGTAGAAGCCCCGTACCATCCCTTCCCATCAGCTTGCCCAAATGGCAGGAAGATAAGGAAGAAAATGCTTAATCCGGCATTTCCCGAAAACGATTTGTGCAAACCTTGACATTAGGAATAAATAGGGAAAACTCCAGGTTTATCTTAGAAAAGCATCTTTTAAGGGAACCGAAAAGATCGGACTTCCGTATTTTGAGAACTAAGGAAAGCATTTAGGAGAGTGGTATGAAAAAAGGAAAATACTCAGCATTAAACGCATTGATGTCTTAACCAGCTCAGCAAATGTCCTATTACCAAACGCTACAGTTGACATTTCTTTAACGGATTGAGGACATGAAACGATTTGTTTGACTTACAGTACGCAATTTTTCATTTAAACAAGCTTTTAAATGGCTTGTAATAAAAAACTACAAATTAATCAAACTGTATCAGAAAATTATGGAATCCTTTTTAAGTTTTTAAAATATATATTAGGCGTGCTACAGTATTTTGGTAAGTATTGAATAAATTGTCTTTGTCTTCTAAATTTAAACGAAATATCTTTCTTTGTTCTTTAGGCGGTAAAGGAACATTAGACTAACTTTTATACATAAATTTGCATCTCTAAATTAAACTAACTTTTATATTTAAATTTGCATGTCTAAATTTGTTGTCCCATGACTGCAATAGATACAGGCTGTAAATAAGCAAAGTGCACTACAATAGAAAATGATTAAGAAAATAAAGCTTCCCTTGAATGATTTTGCACTGTACCATTATGGTCAATAATCCAATCAATCATAATTTAAAAATTTATATTTATATATTTATTTCGCATAAAAAAGCAATTTGAAGGAAGTAGCAGTGTAATTGTAACTCTCACTGTAACAGACGAACGTTTGACATCAGAATTTACAAATGAAACTGTTCGAATAAAAAGACTATCAATTTTGCAGCGATGCGCAGCAATCTTAACTACTGGAGGTTATTAATGTGTTATATTAATGTATTAATATATTTCAAGGTTTATTTATTTTATTTTTAATGCCCACCACATTGGTATTGTTGATCTCTTTTTTCGTGGGCACCATATCACCCTGATATGACACCACCCCGACAGCATACAGAGACAGAGTACAGAGAATATCCATTAGATTTATGCCTTAATCGGGATTCGAACCCGGAACTTTTCTGACATGAGGTCAGCTTCCTGACCCTCATACAGTCTGGTCGGCTATTATATTAAAATTTTTTAATTAAGAATTACTATAACTTATTACATCAGTTTAATTATCGATATGCAATTTTTAAAATGGGTTTTATTAAGATAAAATATTGTGAAATTTAAAAAAAAAACATTATATAATATATATTATGTGTGTTTCGGACAAATTAATTGATACAATAATTCTTTAAGGCATCATTCAATGTGTAAATGTAATAAAAATTGTTCAATCACATTAACTTTTCACAAATGAATTTTGGTAAAGATTTATACTAAAGCTGACTAAACTGGTAGCAAAATTTCTAAACGACTAATAGAAAACTCAGTTTCTTACCTTTCAAATTAATTATCATTTAAGAAATATTTTTCTGTTAGAGAAGCTATGCAATTGATTTCTGCTTCTAATATAAATAAAATTGGAGAGATATCCAAATATACGTTTACTAATTTTACTACCAATTTTTTAGTTTTATGAGGATGCTGGTCAGCTTATTGTAAAGATCACTTAAGTGATAAAATCTCACTAATTACTCTCCTTAACCGACTATTTGGTAATTATTAAAAATCTCCGGTTATCTTTAAAAATAACCGAATAATCTATAGCTTCTTAACAAGAGTCGTTTATAGAAAGTATTCTACTGCGCGTGTGCGTAGAAATTCTTCGGTTCAGAAAAAACACCTTTACAGAAAATAGAAGGCAGAAAACCTAAACCTTAAAAATTTCAGTATGAGGAATACTGGGTAATTTACTACAGCTACACTATAAAAATTTCTGGACTGTATTCCACTTAAAAGTATTGGAATTCTAGTGTAGCATTGGTAAAAACCATTTTTACCGTAAAATTTTATATCGTAATTTTTACAGAAATATTTATTAATATACAGTAATCCAGAGATTTAGAAGTAAATATTACTGTATAAAAACTACAGTATATCAGAGTTTTTGTTTGTAAAATTTTACCGTAAAATGGATTTTTTGGTAAAAAGGAATACAGCCTGAGTGCTGGTGCATTTTACCGTAATATGATCAGGAATTTTTTAGTCTACCGAAATTCATTGGTAATAATAACCAATATAATGTAATAATAATAATATAATGTGATCAATTTTCAGACTATACATTTTGTTACCATTAATAAATCCCCAGCTATTTTTAATTATAACCTATTGATCACGCTAATCGCAACTAGTATACATTAACTAAAGATAATGGTTATATTGGCTTTTAAAATTAAATTGAAGAAAATCTTTCCTAAAAAATACCCAAGTCATGTGAGGAAGGCCAAATATCCTGATTTTCTTTGAATTCCTACTCAATCAATTACTGCTTTTTATTGTTTTTATTTTCCTCTTCGTATGCTAAATTTATCATGCCCATACAATGAAGCCCAGAATACTACACTAATCAGTCTGTGATATGGGATATCTGCATCAGTGGCCATACAATCCTTGGTAATGAGCTGAAGCTTAAATCCGATAAGTGTCTGTGGCTACTAGGCACCATGACACTAGTCGAATATTGTTAATGGACCTATTGCTTATTAAAATCAACGGAGATTTAACTAGTTTTGGATAATTTGTAAAGTTTGGGTCTGGTTTTGTTCCAGTAACATATACAACATTCTTCATACATGGCCAAAAGGTATTACAATGTGATTGCTTATCAATAATTATTAGAATGTGCATACATTATATAGGTGTTAGTGTATGGGTTTTTCTATATTATTTTAAAAGCAAATTTATAATGCATTTAGAAATATCAAGAGTTTCCAAGATTATCTATACACTCATGGACAAAAAAGTTAGCTCACCAAGAAGGAGTCGTCAAAATGAAACGAAATTTTACATACGTAATGACTACTTTGATATAAGTAAATGATTAGAAAATCAAAGAAAAACGATAATCTTTGCCACGTTATAATGTTCGTTTATCCAAATATAATTCCAAGCAAAAAAATAACTTTTCGTAAATATTTATTATTTTTTAATACTAAATTTTTTTGACAAGTCGAAAAAATCTTGAATTGTATGGTATAAAATTTTTTACATCATTTTAAAGAATGTAATTTAAAATAGTAAAGTGCAAAATTTGAGCGAAATCGGGTTATTAGTTCCTTCGAAATCGAATTTTGAAAGAGTCGCATTTTCTCTTGTAATCATTAAGATCAAATCCTTGAACGTGAAGATCTGATTATTCGATCGAAAGATATTTAAGGTGGTCCATTTATTATTATTTTTTAATTTTTTTTGCGCGCTGTACATATGGATAAGCAAAACATAGTGAATTAGGTCGTAAGATAACTTCCACCAAATTATTGTTATTTTTTTTTTAATGGCGGGCACTTGGAGCTATTGTCCATTGGCCACAGAAAGTGCCAGAACTGCTAATTCTCTTTTCGTTACCCAGTGGGCACCTGTGGCGAAGCCACGGCGGTGGAACAGCGTCGCCCACGTCACACTACCACAACCCGTTTATAGGGCGGGTCACATTCACACACAAAAGAGAAAGGACATAGAACACAGATAGAGGGAAAGAAACATCCATGCCTTGCCCGGGATTCGAACCCAGAACCTTTCTGATGCAAGGACAGTTCCCTGCCCCCTACACAGACTGGTCGGCTCCACCAAATTATAAAAGTTCAGTTTACTTGAATAAAATATCAATTTTGTACTCTGGTGCTTTGTACTTAGTCTACTTGTAAATTGTTTCTTGTTACAAAGGGATGATATTCCAATTTGTATTAGTGCAAGATTAGCAAATTAAACGTCTTTTCTGTAAGCACTCTCAAGAATTAATTTTTAAGAAAACTAAATGTATATATATCAACATTATGCTCTCATATTGAGCAATTTTTTTTTACAACAGCTAAGTATGCATGACCGTTTCCGTTCACATAGCCGTAAGCCTGGAGAAAAAGTTCTGTGACAACAGGATAAATCTTTTAAATTGTCATATGTCACTCTAAAACGAAAAGCTTAGCAATCTTTTCAAAGTTATCAAAAACGGAAGAAAAAAAAATTGTAGCAATTTCATACAGTCTTACCCACCAATCTCATTTCTTTCCTGTACTCCATCTTTACAATTTGTCCATATTTAAGTTTTCTATAAGAGAAAAAAAACCACTATCTTATATTTCATCTGAGCTCAGTAAATATTTATTTCTCAATATAGATTCTACATACAAATAAATAAAAAAAATCTAAGATTTCTTTAGAGTTTGAGTGAATCGCATCTCCTTAACTAATGGATTTTTTGACAGAAAGTTGACTGAGCTACTATACTTGAAATATAAAAATTGAAGAAAAAGTACATTTTATTCTCATCATCTAAAATGTAGAAAAATTCTGAATTGTATCTATAAGTCAAATAAAAATGCCTGCATATAAAAAGAGACTGTACTCTTGGGTTTGTTTATTTCAAAGTTTGAAATATTAAATATAATAGTGAATGTAGAATTATTGAATATGCAACAGAAATCATATAAATTATTTTTAACGGATTCATAATTGAGAGGCAAGCTGGTTTTATATTTTAGTTTTTCTGAATAGCGCTTTTAAATTTGTTTTTAGTAGTATTGAAAATGTTTTTCAGATAAAAAAGACAAATTTTTCACCGAAAGAAGTCGAATAAAAATAGTTTTCTCATTAATAAAAACTATCAAGGATTGCAAAAAATAGTTTTGAGAGAAATATAAATGTACATTTTGTTTCTTAGAATAATTTTACTAGGGACTATGCTACGAATTATAATTTTCTACGTGATTATTTTATATAAATATGTATAGAACTGTTTTTAACTATTGGCATTTCATATTACGATATTCTGTGGTATAGGTACATATTTACAAAATGTCTTTTTTGGTAGTTATACAAATGAAGTATAAGTTTAATAAGTATGACAAAACATTTAAAACACCCTTCAGCTTATCTGAAATCGATAAAATTTCAGAGAAATTTATCTATGTTAAATGAAATGCTTTCATATAAACAGAGACCGCTTTCATGAATGTGTTTATTTTAAAGTTTGAAGTTTTAAATATAATAGACAATATAGAATTATTAAATATGTAACCAAAATTGTATCAAATTTTCAAAAGATTCATAGTTGATTGTCAGATAGATTCCATTTCCCACTTTTTAAAGAGAAATATTTAAATCTACTAATGATGCTGTTTCAGAAGTATTGGAAAGAATTAACAACAAAAAAAAAAAAAGGATTTCTAACGAGTACAGCCAAGTAAAAATTTTTGAATATGTTTATCTTTATTTCTAAACAGTACTATTAAGTTTTATAAATTTTATCAATAAAGATGAATAAATTGGATTAAGTTTTAATATTTCACTCACTTTAATGACCTAGAATGCTAAAAATATCATACTTCAACTTTGGTGTGGTTTAATGTTCACAAAAACTGCAGTGGATTACAATTACGAGAAATGTTTAAAATATGTGAAATTTTTGCCTGTAATTTAATATTATTTTTTTAAAATACATTAGGTTTCGTTTAAAAAAATTTTTACTGTCAAGTTATTTTGCAATTTCTTTATAGAATAATTTAAGAAAATCTTAACAGTAAACAAACAGAGTAGTAACGACTCATCGTGAAGAAATTTTTCTGAATAATTTTTTTCATGAATACATAAAGGCCATCGTTGACTTTATTTGTGATTGTAGTGAAAATAGTCAACATAGATTCACTTTGGAGGACTTAACTCCGTATTTCTTCAAGTTATACGTCAAAGAAATATGTATCAAGCGTTTGGACAAAGGGAATTTTTTCAATTTCTTAACAATTCTTTCTTATTTACTTATTATTCTTTCTTTCTTACAATTAAATGAAGGCCTTATTTAAAAAGTGGACTAACTCAATTTTAGAAACAAAAAAATGCAGTTTTAAATTACTTATATGTTGACGTGTGCCTGTTTTAGGCAGAGGGGGTGCGACTGTTCTTGTTTTTCAATGGCCCCATCTATGGCCAAAAATTCAACTTTTGCCGCACCATACGTCGCACCCGTTTATGGGGCGGACCCATTCATACATCCATTAATTCATCCATCCACAGATCGTAATTTTGACCTGAATCAGAGAACGATCGATCTCCAATCCAGTATCTCCAGAGGTATTGATTTGCTATGGGAACATGGAGAACTTAACGTGCATCAGTCACATCACTACACGGGGAGTCTTCGGCCGGCGGAGTTCGAACCCACGAACTCTCGGACATGGGCATTACTTATATGAACATGAATGCTTGACTATCTTGTACGCCTCTAGCTCATTTATGCTGCCGAAAAAGGTCACCGAAAAGCAGACAATATAGGTAAGATTACATTCACCTATATACTCATTAAACTTTAAGACGATGCATCACAAAGTATGGAGTTCGATAACTATTCAAATAAGATTTCTGTGTGATTTCTGAAAGCAATATTACTAAAGTAACTCACAAACTTAAAAATAAAGCAGACAAACTGTCCAAGTATCTTTATGAAGTGAATTGAATGTGGGGAGGTTTAAGAGCATGAGATCTAAAAAGAATATACCGCAGAACTTGCTTGAATCTTTAAGGAATCACAAGGAAGTATCTCATGTTAAGAATGTACTGTAACCTCGGTACAAAGCACTAAAAAATGAATGAAATAGTTAATGTGCAATTATTTCCATATTCTTGTAGAACAAAAGACCTAGAGTTCTGATATGTTTTTTTATAGGAATTGATGTGATTTCATTCATGAATTAGCTCATGCAGGATCACAAGTATCTTTAAAGAGATATATACTTAATTTGGTGCAATCACTCAAATAAAAGAGTTAATGTAGAATCATTTTCGTAATCTAAATACAAGAAAATAAAAAACTTTAGTTAAAAGTGAAAGAAAACTGCAGAGTTTTGATAGGTATTTTAATACGCATTAATATGACTTCGTTAATTTAAGTAAATGGAGACAATGTTAAAAAAAGGACACGATTTATTAGCGTGAAACATGGAAAGTAAACCAGTATGGTGAGCTGTCTGTCCATTTCATTCCTTACAATTTAACAGACACGATAATTAGTTAGTTAGTTGGTTCGTTCATTAAGAGCTATTGGCACAAGAGTCATATGTGACTATATCTTACTACGGCTAAGTTTATAAAGAATAATTTAAATGTAGTTGAAAAACTAGATTGATGATCAGAAACCTATGTCCTTGAGACGCTATTATTATTATCATAGATAAATGAAAGTTCATTATATAAAAATGCATATATTTTTTAAAATTTTTTTTTGCAAATGTAGTTAGAATTCTCTCGCTAATAAGCACTTACTCCATATCTCTCAGAAAAAAACATAATTATAACGAAAACTCAACTTTCACCCCAAATGAACTAGACTTGTTTATGGCATTGCAGCATATAATAATTTGATAAGAAAACAATCATACTAATTTAAATAATATAAGAAATACCGATAACAATTTAAAAAAGACGTAAATTTAAAAAATATCAATTCATCTGTATAAATGATCAAATCAATAAAATAAATAATTGTCTGACATTGTTTAAAATAATCTCAACATCGATAGAATTAAATTAACAAAACTTTTATTTAAACGTAAAAGATTTGACACTATTTACATTTCATATGGAAGGATATTGAAAAACTTTACATATAAATGGTGAAAATGGTTTTTTAGTATTTTTCAGTGATATTTGGGAACAATGCATAACTTCCGATTACAAAATTCATAATATCTCTTTTAGATGATGCTAACTTCTCAAGGGAATTCCCTCAGAAAAAGTAATCTTCGTTTTATAAGAATTTTGCTTTTTAATGCAAATTACCTTTTTATTTCAGATGTCTGGATCTTTTGTCACTTTTAAACAAGTAAAAATCTTTTCTTAGCTAGTTTCAGAATTTTCTTCGTAGTTGTTTCTGGTAGGAATGAACTAAAATAATATATACATATACATATACATGTATATAATAAAAACTGAGAGATATATTTTCTGTAGTGGCAACACCCAGAAGTGCAAGAAATTTTTTTTTCTTCAAAATGTTAAATGAACACTTATAAATATTCCAAACGAGGCAGACGATTTTTTTCTAGTTCCATGCTTGTATAAAGAAATGTTCTTATCTGTCTTACAGAAACGGAGGTGAGTGATTCAGAGTTAGAAATCGAAATGCGCTGTACCATAAAAATTTACAATCGTCTGGCCTCCAGAAGCAGTTACGCTAACGAAAGAAGCTTTCAAATATTTCGGTGAGTCTACGATATTTAGATGGCATAGTGAATTCAAAATGGTATGTTTGTCTACAGAACTGGCTCCTAAGCCTGGCCGACCAGAAAGTTTTGTAACTATTACTGTTAATACTGTCAGGGTTAATTGGTTGAATGTAAGGTTTGGTAGCACTAAGTCCAAAAGTGGAAAACCTACGTCAAACAATACCTTGAAATAAAACAAAAGCTAGAATGCAAACTACACTTTAATTGTCGCAAAATTAAAATTGATAAGATGGTATGGTGAATAAAATCGGTTATAATATCAGCAATTCTTATAAAGGATGTAGATAAGAGGGTGATGGAGGTCTTAGTGATGTTGTAGATGCTGCTGCATGTTTTTAAACCTGCGATACCCGAAAATGAAAAGTAGGCTGATTGGTAGATTTTATGGAGAAAGGAGCTAGTTTGCGCGCTGAGAGTAATAGATTGCCTTTTCAGTCGAAAAATGGGACACACCTGGAAAGGGAGTTCGGGAGATAATTATTCATCACTCTTCATTAAAAGTCAAATTTTACAAAACTGTGATAGTCTGTATATCCTTCTCCCCTGGCCATTTTGTAACGAATACACATAGTAACGAGTTGACCATCCCGACGAATCTTGATCCATATTACCACAACAACGTGTTGATCACGCAATTTAATTACATACAGTTCCTCCGCACTGTTGAAAATATTACACCTCGAGAGATGCTCAGAGTGTCATGAAATGGAACGATTACTTAGAATAAGCACATGGTTCTGCAAGTAGACAGAACGGTGGCTTGGTTTTCAGATGAAATTTAAACAAACAAGGATTTTTAACGCTGAGGCTATTTCTTCTAGAACTGAAAGAAGAGCCTTGTGTATCAAAAACTGTGACATTTTACTGAATGAGGTATTAGTTTCAGCGGTATTTGTCGAAGCTGTTTGAAAATATTGAGCATATTCACATATTGTTAAAGATGTTCCGCTATTTTTGCTTTGATGTGGGAAGCCGAACATCTTGCCACTTTCAACCATAGAAAGCAAAAGCGTCTGTTACTGGTGGCACCACCCACCACGTAGTCCAATTTATCGGATGCGTGATTTGCTGCTATCTCCGAATAGATTTGATCTGTGACCAGTCCGTTACTTGAACACCGAATACCTAATAGTGTTCAGGGATGACTTAGCTAGCTAATAGGCTCGCTAGTCATCCCTGAAGCCACTTGTACCATAAACGAGACACTGCAAGTGTCTGCGGAATCAACCCTATCCAACAAACGACATTCGTGATTAGCCGGTTGTTCCTTACAAGCCAATATGCACCTTCCCGTTACCTGAAGCACAGGTCAAAGAAGTATGATGGGGTGTTAGGATGCCCCTTAACTACCAGGATCCCCTTTTCCAGGTACACGGCTCTCCATGCACGATGAACACGAGGATGATTGCCTCTAATTACGGTTCAATTCAATAGATTGGTAATTGAATGCAGACGAAGAGCCCTCACTAGTAAACTTGGCAACCACGACAAGGGAGAAGAGAAAGAGGAAAGTGGAAAGGGAGAAGAAAAAGTAAGAGCAGATGACTATGGAATCCGGGGATGTGACTCCTACTGCTTTCCTAAAGATGATTAACCCCCTGAGGGTAACACGGTTCATTATTGCGAGAAAATGGGTGAATGTCATATTAGGAGATAGCGGTATCAAGTAACATTTCCAACGCATCGCTATTTTGCATTCTGTGCAAAAACATTTACAGATTCGCCATGCTTGTCCCAGATAAGCCCCGACTGAAGAACAAATGCAAACAAATATTCACCAGTTACGTGAATGGAAACAAATGCTTAAAAATTATTTCCTAAAGACTAATAATAGATGATTTTACTTGGGTGATCAGTTTGATCCTTTTTTCCAGGTTCGCAACAAGTGCAGGAAAGTGCACTGATTCTCCATCCCGGAAAAATCTGACAAGCATATTTGAAAGATTATGATGATTATTTTCTTATAAAGGTGTAATCTATCAGCATGCCTCCAAAAGCTACTGTGAATGGCAAATATGTTTCAGTTTTAAAAGTTTTGAGACAGCGCGTATAAGTTAGGAAATTGAAAATTACATCACTATAATGCTCGCCCACATGTCGTGACTTCTGTTCATCAAAATCTTAAAAAAAGCAATATTAAAATTATGCCACTGCCTCCTTACAGTCTAGATCTTGCACCATGTGTTTTTTAACTGTTTCCACTGAAGGCGAAGCTCCGTGGCAAAAAATATTATATAGATTGTTCAGTAGGGCAGGCTTTTCTACTTGTTTGGAAAAATGGGTTAAGCGAGGAGAGCGTTGCATGCCATCTAAAGGAAGATATTTTAAAAAAGAATGATTCATTTTTAGATAATTTATGTTTTTGTATTGTTTTCTGTTATGATTATACCCTCAGATTTCATGGAATGCTTTATATCTATCACTTATTTTGTACTTATAAACCTCTTTATAACTCTACAATATTGAGCAATTTTTTTCTCTAAACATACTTCTTTTCTTGAATTATATTTCTTTTCTTCTTCGAAAAAATGCGAATGGGTATAACAATGCCAAGTTACCGTAACTACCTTCAATTTTCTTCATTTGTTTTCTTGAGCTTTCTTATTTTGCGCCAAGCAGAATTTCTAGCACTAAGTAATTTTGTCATTGAGTACTTAACAAAGATACATATTCATTTCTACTACTTCATTCTTTATTTCAAATAAAGCATAGCATTTTTTGAACCATCATTTTGACTGAAAAATATCTACTTTCAGTAGTTTACTTTAAACACACATTGAGGAAAACAGTATGGTAGAGACTACAAAAATATAGCAAAATATGCTGCATTTAATGGCTTTATGAGAAGACCAAATTGTACAGTAACTTTTATCATAGCCCTTTGATAATGTCATAAGATAAAATTATTAATAAAATATGGTTTTAATATAATTCTGTTCAATATTATGTTTGATAAATTAAGAAATAAATTCCTTAGCTGGACAGTAAATTTGGACATTTTACTATCTATTTAGAGCTGTCTTGATTAGCTCTCTTTAAACTTTAAAAAGAGCGTAGATTGGTCACTTAAAGTTTGCTTGCTTAAGAGCCAGAAATTGCTATATTGCGCATTTATTTTTGATGTAAAACATCAATATATAACATATTAATAGTTTTATTAATAGCTCGTCTTAGAAAATAAGGGAGACAAATTTGATCCCTTTTCTGACACATTAAATTCTATGTCTTAAAACTCCAGACTACGATTCCTCCATATAAAATTTATCAACATTATATTTTTAAATTAAATAGCACCATTAAATCCTAATCTACTGAGACCAGAGCTTTAATTAATAACAGAAAGTGCTATTTTTACTTATAAATACGTAGCATAGAAGAAAGGAAAGTCGTTAATGAAGTAAAATTTCTTTTTACGAAAAAATATTAATTAAATTCATTTATTTTTAATTATTTAATTACTGAAATTGAACTATTGGATTACATAAATATTGTACATTTTTAATTTTTTTGCAGTTTTTACTTACTGTAGGACAGCTTTGTAATATATTTCTTCCAATTTCGATCATGAAACAAAATCCACTGAACTCAAATAATAAGGTATTTATTCACAAAAGGTATAAAACCTTTTTTAAAAAGTCATTCGAAGCGAATTTCTTTTCTTACTTATGGTTTTTCATTGTATTTAAAAGTAATTAAAGATGGCAAATTCAATTACAGTTTTGCAATACCAATCGATTTATAAAGACATACTAACTGGAAGAAAAAAATCTGGAATATTATTTTTAACTTTTGAAACTGTACCATATTTTGTCCAGTATATTGAACGATGAGTTCCAAGAAGTTAAACAGTATATATTATCTTAAACCTAGAAATAAGAAGGCACAATTGTCTTAAGTCCTAAATGCGAATTGTTAAAAGTGTATTTTAAATATTTCGGTTCATATTTTATATGGTATTTAAGAGTTCAATTCTTTAGGGGAAAAGACTTCCTCTATATTGGATAAATGGGATCTTATATCCTGACATGTATATAAATTATTTTAGTTTGATGGTGGAGAAGCCATGCAATTAATTGTTGCTTACATCATTAATTAATTCTCTTGTTTTCGGCTGTAGAGAACTCCTGAAGAGGATTGAGAGAAGTGTTGCATTTCAGTGGGGATCCGACTGTGGTCTTCGAGGAAATGAAATGGCTGACTTTTTGGCCATAAAAGGAACTTATATTCTTCAGAGATCGTGTAAAGATCTGTCCTTCCATTCCGCTAAACTTGAAATGAAAAGAATCTTCAAACAATCATTCCATTGTTTGGCATCTCACGCTGCTACAGATAAGTCCTGGAATGTGCTCTGCGGAACTCCAGTGATCCGGATTCACCCCTTGCTACTGTGGTAGCCATGTTTAGACTTTTGTCCGCACATGATTGTCCACGTTCTCATTTATTTTGCCCCAAGTTAACTACTTCATCAGATTGTCTTTTATGTTACTCCTGACAAGAGATGACTGCCGTGCATTTGGACAGTTGCTCTGCACTAAAAGACTTTGAAAAGACTTAAGAAGTACTGGAGAGCTAGAAGCCTAATGACCTAATAGTGAATGGCTGGCATTTGCTTAATAAATAATCATTAATTAAAGGTCAAATGATCCATACTTACCTTTCATCATGTTTTCTTTAAGTGAATGATTTTTATTCTGTCTTTGATCGAGCTTAGTATGTTGCACATCTTCATTGAATTATTTGAGAAAATTTTGTTAACATTGTGATTGAAATGCTAGAGTAACGCTTTAAAAATAACATTTAATCAATAACAAAATACAGCTTAATCATTTGACGCAGTTGGGCCTGGTACCTCCGTTTGCTGTTCGGAGAGCCTCCTCCTCAATGCAATGCCTGTAACGTTCCTCTCACCATTCATCACATTTTAATAATTAGCCCATGTTCTAACCGACAACATGTTACTTTTTTTTTAAGAAGTTCAATTTTCTGTCTACAGGATTTGTTGGGTGACCTCTTTTGGAATGTCCTCAGAATGTCCTCTTTTGGACTTAATGACATTAAACCCTACATTCAATTCAATTCAATTCAATTGACGCAGATGGGGCACCGGCGTCTCTTTTATATAATTTTTTCTGAAGCTGTAACTACAAGTAAAATAGTTACATAAATAGTTACTAAAAGCTATAAAATAGTAAATAAAAAAATCTGTTAAATTATCGGTATTATATTTGTACTAAAATATAGAATCCAAAAAAGAAGTTTGATTTTTTTTCATTCATATTCACATATTTATCAATATTTTTTTTGTAAATTAAAGTAATTTTAATGGTGAATAACTAATGGTGAAAAATACAGTTTGGAAGTGAGTCGTATTTCGAAGATTTTACCTTTAATGACATCGCCGTTTATTCCGTATTTCATAACCATAAATTATTAAAGTGCTAAATATGATATTTTTTACTTATTTTGACCTAAATGAATTCTAAATAATGATAAAAAGGAAGATGTTTAATAAAAAATTCTGTGTCAATAGGTTAAAGGCAAACATAATTAAATTACTTAATCCACTCATTTACTATCGAAGTAAAAAATGCAGTTAATGCAGTTTTCGCTGCTTTAAAAAATAAGATAATATTGGTAATCTTGACTCTAAAGCAATGTTTCTGGAAAGAAATTTTATTAAAAGTGCATTGTTTTAAATAATTCTTTGGAAATAATTTTTGCTTGTGAAATTTTAATTACATTAATTCCCTTTTTTCATAAGCAGTGGAAAGAACATGATTTTATCATTAATTCCCCTTTATTTGAATATTAGTTGGTTCGCATGCATTTTAAATTATCTAATTTTTCGTTAGTAGACATGAAAAGCAATTCCCTTTGTAGTTAGGTTGGTCGTAACATAGGTTGTCCAATTAATCAATTTCGAAGCTACAGAATATAGTTGTTTTGATTTAAAAGAAGTTGTGTGTTGCTTCGAAAAAATGTTTGAGGTGAAATTTATGAAATTCTCCATTGCGATAGTAATTGTCTGGATAGATATAGCTGAAGCTCGTTTTAATTCTGATAATTGCACAGTATTTACAAAGAAAAAAATTTATGACACTGAGAGAATTGACAGATTAAGTTTTAAAAAAAATTCATAAATATACTATAATCTACCTAATCTACAAATCTAAGTGATGCTTCACTAAAAGTTCCCCAATACCTAGGATAATTCCTGGTGTAGATTGTCCTTTTTCACTTGTTGGTGAAAAGTAGCAGCAACCATTCTTGTTATTTAGTAACACTAAAATTTAGAATAACAGTAAAATATAATACACATACGAATCATCAAAGATACTTTTAAGATGCAATCTAAACAAAGAAGATTTAGGATGCATACCTATAATATTTCTTAAAATAAAATTAGTTTGTTAATCATACATACACACAGAACCGACAGATTTATGTTAATCTTATGAGAGCATAAATATATTATACAAATAAAAAGACACATGTATTTTATAACAGTTTATATGAGCAGTTCGTCAAATCAATTAGAAAAGAAAATTGTGATAACTTGACAAATAATCGACAGCAAACAGTATTTTTTACCACTCAGGAAAGAGGATTCAAACTCACTAGGTTTTAAATACGCCATGACGAAATTATCATCTAAATATGACTTTTCATTCATGTAAAAAACCGCCATCTTGGCTGCCATATTTTCGCTTAATTGAAATTGCTCAATTATTCGCCTTTAAACTTCTAATAATAGCGCGAAAGTGAATTTGTTATACGTTTAAGGTACGCGTTCCAATTATTTCACATAAGAATTTAGTTAAATAGTTTAAATATGCGCTATTTCTTGGCCAAATTTATGGAGCTCTTACAAACACAACAATATTCACGAACAAGCTGCAGATTGGTGTAAGCTTTATCAATTGGTGTTGAGATTCATCAGTAGACTTTGAAGTGTGTAAGACCTTTCGATTCAATATTGAATTGAAATGACGTAACCATTTACACAATTTTTTAACCCCATTTTAAGATAGGTATTACACCTAACTTTAAATAGTGTAACAGAAACTAAGATTAAGATTTTGGAAGAAAATCTAGTAAATCTGGAGAATGTCGACATTCACTGGTGAATGTCAACATTCACGTAGTCGCTTGGAGTGTGTCCGAAATATTTGCTAAATACTCTTATTTCTGACTCTCACCGGTGAATGTCAACAATCACATAGTCGCTTTGGTGAATGTCCGAAATATTTGTTATATCCAATTTCATATTAATTTATTCGTTAATATTATTATATTTATTTGATATATTTATATTTATTCTATATTTTAATACTTACTGACGATAGATTAGAAGAAACATCAGTGTTTGGAGTATCGGGCAAATATATACCGGGCAATGGCACTTGACCTTAAAAAACATCAGTGTAGGGTACACCGGGCAGTGGCCCTTAACCTTAAAAAAACATCAGTGTAGGGTATACCGGGCAAATGTATACCGGGCAGTGGCACTTACCTTAAAAAACATCAGTGTAGGGTATACCGGGCAAATGTATACCGGGCAGTGGCACTTAACCTTAAAAAAACATCAGTGTGGGGTTAAAATATCGAATAAATGTAATTATATCCACGAATAAATTCATATCAAATCGAATGTAATAAATATTTCTGACATTCATCAAAGCATATCTGTGATTGTCGACATACACTGGTGTGGGTCCGAATGTACAAGAATGTAATGAAATATTCGATCTTTCACCGACGTATTTGGTGTTTGTCGACATTCACCGGTGAAAGTCAACAACCACCGATTTCGGTCTTTCGCCTTAACATATCTACTGTTAACTATTTAATATGGCATATTCTGTTTTATTAATTTGACAACATTACCTTTAACTATGTTAAATTATTAATTCTTTTAAAATAAATAGTTTTGTCAAGAAAGTAGTTGAAAATTATATTTATTAATTTTACATTTTATTTTGAGTCTTTCTCCGTCTCTCTATGTAACAATTTAAACTTTTTGTAAGTTTTTGAACGCAATCAAACATCGTTTTGCTCGAGAAATATTTTCATTCAAAATATTTTTTTTTAAAGTTATCATCTTATAGTATTTATTTCATTGGTACATAGAAATCGGATAACTAGATAAAAAATTATTTAGCAGTTTAACTTTTTTATTTTGTGCTCTGCACATTTCAATAGCATAAAAATTCTTAATTAAATTACAGCAAAAAAAATTTAAGCGATTAATTACATACAATCCCAAAAGAAAATATACAATAACACAGAATTGTATATCCCATTAATCTTCTGGATTTAATTCATTTAAAGTTTATAGTTTTTAAAAAACCTTAAACTGACATTCACAAAGATCATTAATGATTACATATGATTGTTCATTATTTGGGTTTTTTCTTAAGAAAATTTTAAAATATGTTTATGTATCCCATTAATCCCATACATTAATTTAAGACTAAGAGAAAAATTGAGCATAATTAATACTCATGAAAGCAGCGCTTTTGATAATTTAAAGCTTATAATAATATTGTTCTTAATTAAAGCTATTGAATACCAGAATATTTGAATTAATTCAAATTAATTACTCTTTTCATGCAAACAATAGCGAAATAAAGGTTAACAAGAAGATAAACAGAATTTTAGAGTCACTATAATTTTAATTCTTGCGTTCGTTAGTGAAATGAAAATAAAAGGGTGAGTATAAGACTAAATCCATGACGCTATTGGGATGAGTCTTACTGCTTTAGAATATAACTTCCTCGTTTATATTAGCTTTTAATTGAGAGTCGAAAGATCAAGAGTTACTTCGCGATTGTGAAACTATTTTTAAACACTAAGGTAATTTTCTCAATTTGTTTAACGAGAAAAATAAAGTGTACTTAACTTTTAAAGAGCTTTAAAATTGTTAACAATCACTTTATACAAACTATAGTTAGTAAATCTTATGGAAGATAAATTTTGTTTTATTGCTTCTTTGTAAACTTTGTTTATCTCTTTTATGTACGCGGCATCTTTCAGCAGTGGAAAAACGTTGGCGTACTTCTGATACATCCTGTATGCCTTCTTTTAATCTGTGTGCCACTAAATCTCACGTTCAGTTCAAATCAGTCCAAAACATTTTGCTAAATATAGTAACTATATAAGTAATATAGTAAATATAGTACAGTAATTAAAAATATAATAACTTCTTCACGGTACATTTAATATTTACCTTGAATGAACTTGAAACAATGCATAAAGTCTATCGTGCATTACTTAGTGCTAGAAACTCTGCTTGGCGCAAAATAAGGCATCAAATTCAAAGATTTTACTCATAATTAAAGAAAAATTAAAAAGTGTGCTCACATAGAAATCACTTTTTATGGTGGTTAGAGAAAGTAGTGAAATCAACATCTAGTTTTAAATATATGAACCTTTCTTTTTATATGGACGTAATACTGTGTTTCGCAAAAGTCAAAAATTGCTGAACCAGTTTTAATTTCTTTTGGCAAATAAGAAAGAAAACTATAGACAAAATAAGGGAAAAACAGAAAAAGAAAAAACAAAATAACTTTTAACTAATGCAAAATAGTCAGTCTACAGCTTTATCTATGAAATATAATTTGTGTCTAGTGTAACGACTCAAGTGAAGATCATCCATTTTCTCTTCGATGTTGCATAATTTGTAAGTCGGGTGTGGATTAGCCGATGCAGATGTTTTAATAGACAATCATGGCCAGTAGCGAGACACATTGAGAAAAAAAGTATGGTCTTAACTACCAAAATATGGTAGAATTTACCATGCTTCTAAACAGCATGGCGTATCAAGATGCGCTTTGATAATGACTTTTGGTAAAATTAGCACTAAAATATGTATTTATTACCATGCTGCTTGATAGTAAATATGGTGGCATAAACAAGCATATATTTGGTTAAATTTATTTTTCAGGACGAACAGTTTTGTTTTTGCACTAAATTCGTGTCAATTAAAAACTATAACCAAAATTTACGGTAGTCATTTACCACACAAACAGAAAAATTACCAAATGAATGATTGAAATACAGTATATTTTGGTTTCATCATTAGCAGAATTTGTTTCTCTTTTTACCAGAAATGTCATTATCATAAAAGTAGGTTCAGTTAACCAGATTTTTTCCTGTATATCAATTGACTTGTTTCTAGGCCGTAGGGGTATGTTCAAAACTCCACCTATCCGTTTTTTATGTCATTCTATGCTTAACCTAATTATATGGAGGAGGATTTAACATTTATTTTTGTTGGATTATCTCTCTTGTGGAAAAGGACGTGCCATTGCTACAGCTTTTGCAAAAAATTATCAAAACTGTAAACAACGATCTCTAAACAAATCTCTAATCATCTC
Organism: Parasteatoda tepidariorum; assembly: GCF_982258835.1. Classification (NCBI taxonomy): domain Eukaryota; kingdom Metazoa; phylum Arthropoda; class Arachnida; order Araneae; family Theridiidae; genus Parasteatoda; species Parasteatoda tepidariorum. The sequence goes on from NC_141765.1 coordinate 38,224,069, forward strand.
TGGACCTTACAAGAATTTATAAATCCACAGTACATCAAGTATAGAAAGAGCATTTGAATGCAAAAATTAATAATTTTAGTTATATTTACTCTATTTTTGATAACTGTAAATAAGGGAAGAGCCGACTGCAAAACCCAGGTTAGAGTTAGGTCATTTCCGCTATATATGTGCATAAACTGAAAGTCGAATATCAAGTCGACGTTACAATTAAGCATATTTATATGTATTGTAAGTGATTTAAGCATTTGAGGAACAAACTTTTATCCTGATCTTAATTTTTTATTTTTTAATTGTTAACCCTATATACATCACAATCAATTTAACCTAGTATGTATGTATTGATATATATATATATATATATATATATATATATATATATATATATATATATATATATATATATATATATATATATAATAATAATAATAATAATAAATAAATTCATATACAAGAAAACACGAAGAAAGTTAAGAAAACAATAAGTTTCATTTATTGCGCTTAAGCTGCAAGTAAACAGAACTCATTAGATAAGTTCAAAATGAAGATAAAACAAAGAAAAATTATAGACATATGAAGAAAAAAAAGGGGGGGGGGTGAATAATAAGTAAAAAAATAACATAAAAAAAAGGATGAAATTTTATTTAAAAAACCGGAGAAAAAGATATAATCTTTTCATCAGTCCACACGATTATATCCGCAAAACAGAGTGCTTTCTGATATTGTATCAATAAAGCCAAAGCAAAATATATTAATACAATAGTGTGAGGAGCACTCAAAAATTTTTTTATAAAAATTACAACAAATAAAATAGAACACAAAAAGTAAAAATAAGTAAAAATAACATGTAAAAACCGAAAATAAAATAAAAGAAAAAGAAAAAGCAGTATAAAAATGGACTATAAAGCGAGTAGCGAAATCAGATCAACTTAAATGGACAGGAAATATTTCATTCTCGATTCCTCACACTATTGTATTAATATATTTTGCTTTGGCTTTATTGATACAATATCAGAAAGCACTCTGTTTTGCGGATATAATCGTGTGGGCTGATGAAAAGATTATATCTTTTTTATCCGGTTCTTTAAATAAAATTTCATCCTTTTTTTTTAAACTGTTGTTTGTTATTTTTTTACTTATTATTCCCCCCCCCCTTTTTTTTTCATATGTCTACAATTTTTCTTTGTTTTATTCTTCATTTTGAACTTATCTAATGAGTTCTGTTTACTTGCAGCTTAAGCGCAATAAATGAAATTTATTGTTTTCTTAACTTTCTTCGTGTTTTCTTGTATATATATATATATATATATATATATATATATATATATATATATATATATATATATATATATATATATATATATATATATATATATATATATATATATATATATATATATATATATATATATATATATATATATATATATATCCACGTTCAGACTAACTGCGAATATACTGATACTTCAGATTTAAGAGTTGTATTGAAAAGTTTCATGCGTCAAAAAATAAGAAAAGCGATAAAGAAAACGCATTTAATCAAGATAAATGTATGATCTTACCGAGGTTTTTAAACTGAAAATTTCACTATATTTTATTGCGCTTATTTTCTTCTTCCCAGAAAAATCAGTAAAAAAGAAAATTGATGTAACATTGCTTTTATCAAAATATTTCTTATCATCTAATTGAATAAAGTTATACACCGAAAGATAGTTTTCTACCAAAGATCAAAGACTGCTTAAATTTAAATCGTTAGAAACAGTTTCCTGCGTAAGACTCAAAATCTTCGCAGTTTTCCTGTGATGTGTGTCAAAACCGTTAATAAATAAATCAGGTATGAATTAAAAGTAAAAGAAAGCCCTCAATAAAGAAACCTTTTTTTTTATTAAAATCTCCAATGCAGCTACTAGATCTAGGTAATAAATTTGTCAGTTTGAATTGGTTGTATCCAATATTTGGTGTCTTCATTACAAACAAGAATGTAGTATAATGTGTAACATCTGAATGATGTGTAATGTTTACAATATTTAATAGAGATAAATTTCGTTAAATTGTCTTATCGTTTTGAGATTTCGAGACCACAATTAAATCATTAGGAAGTTATAGTATTAATTGTGACATAATTTACGTCTATATTGTAAATATCTTTACAAGTTAGGCCGATAAATTATAAAGTTATCTGTAATAACAAAGAAATTAGAACCAGCAACAACCATTTGGTTACCATTTTTTGACGAAATATTTCAGTAAATAATCAATACAAATCATCATTTTAAGAGATTAAAAAAATTATTCAAAAGAATAAAATTTTATTTCACAGAGCAGACCCAATTCTCTGTTTACGACTATCAATGTTCAATTCCGTAGCCTTGTAAGTGTGAACCCAATCCAGTAGACAAGGGAACTCCTGGATCAAGCATTGGAACTAACTAGCCTTCGGGGAAGACTTTCTGATGGAGCTAACCAGCATTTGCATTACATGGAGAGAAAAATTGAGAAAACATCCCCTGGTTAGCCTGACAGTAAAAGGATTCAAATCATTGATCCGTCTACCACTGAGGATATTTACGTCAGCACTGTGGTCGGTGCGATTCGGGAGCAGATTTCGAATCAATCGGCCAACACTGGAATCGATCCTGCATTCGATGGCTCCGAGGGTAGCCCTCTCTCTCAAGCCATTGGGGCTTTGAAGTATAACGTTTTATTTTATTACCGTCATTAAACAGCAGATCCAATTTTGTGTTTACGACTACCAATGTTCCAAATCCAAAGTCTTGTAGTTTTGAACCCAATCCTGTAAACAAGGTAACTCTTGGATTAAATATCGGGAGAAATTTGCCTCCGTGGAAGACTTTGGATGGAATTAACTGGTATTTGCGTTGCATGGACAGAAAAACTATGAAAACCTTCCACGTTTAGCCTGACGGTAACATAACTGTAACCCATGATCGACTTACCACTGTGGTATGTGCGAGACTAGTACCGAATTCGTATCGATCTTCTGTAGCTGGGATTCAAACTCGGATCATATCATCTCATTTAAAGGCAAGAGCTCTATCCCCTGAGCTACCACGGCGCTAAAGTATAACATTCAAAGAATCTATTGCAAAATTAGTAAAATTAAAGTTTATTAAGAAGGAAACTAGGAAATATTGTCATTTTAAAATTTTGTCCCATGATGTAACCAATCAAAACAGTTGATATGGATGCTGTTAGTGTTATTTGTGACTTAGGAGATAATGATTATAAATTTCCTACTCAAAAGTTATAAGTTTTTTCCAGCTTGTCTGAATTTACACAAGTTAAGAAAAGTAATGATTATTGCTAAATGGTAATTAGTGCTATAAATATTTTTTGTTTTGCTCATTGGTCATCCCGCGATTACCTTTAAAAGGGAGTTATGAAAATTATATGCTTAATCACAATTTTGTATAAAAGTTAGGGGCTAAGTTGGAAGGCATATTTCCTGTTTAGAATACCTTTAACTAACTTAAGTATAGATTGCATATTTTTGCAACCGAAAAGTGCATTGTTGATGTTGTTGTTTCTAATGCAACTTGCCACTCAGGCAAGCCTGCTTGGTGAAACCGAGTAAATTTAAGGCAGAGTGTGCGTTTTTTGTTTTTTCAGTGGCGCCATCCTATGGCCAAGAATTCGTCTTCAGCCTCACACACGGCTCAGCCCGTTTTATAGAGCGGACTCATTCATACATTCATTCATTCATCCACAGATCGAATTTTGACCTGAATCAGAGAACGGTCGATCTCCAATCCAGTACCCCCAGAGGTACTGATTTGTTATGGGAACATGGAGGACTTTGCAACTCGACAGATTTAACGTTCATCAGTCGCCTTTTACTACACCAAGTCTTCGGAAGGCGGGGTTCGAACCCACGAACTCTCAGACATGGGCCCAGCTCCCTATCGTCCAGGCTGTCCCGGCTCGAAAAGTACATTATGAGTTGGGTGGAAAATTTTTTAAATAATTTAAAATTAGCTAATCTTTAAGCTTGTGGTCAACTAATATGTTATGTTTTATCTCGGTAATAAAACAATATGTTTAGTTTAGATGATTTTTATGGTCAAAGAATAAAATTTTTTTATTGAAATGAAAGCAAAAATATTCTTAACATAGGTTTTTAATACTGATGAAGTATTTGTTTTATTTTGTGCTTTTTTATATAAATCTATTTGCATCAAATGATTTTTTAAACTAACTCGGAGGACTTTTGCAAAGTCGATAAATTAACTTCTTCCTTTTTTGTCTAAGTCAATAAACGCTTTTTGAACGAATGAAGCGTCGTGAATGGAAATTTTTATTGTTTTATATTAACTAGTTAAAAAAATATAGTGAAACTAAGGTGTGTTTAACGTATACATTGTGGTTAATCTAGTTGAATTGATTACTTTGTTAATTTATAATTTTGGCGTAGGAGCCAAAAATGGCTAGACAGGACCATTAATTTGGTATGAATTACTGATTTCTAGATTTTCCAGTTAAGTGCTTTAGTTTATTCTTAGTCAGCAGTCTAAGTCAACTTGTCAGTCTGCACTATATCAGATTATAAAATCTAATTTCCTTGAAGTGAAAGAAAAGATTATCATGAGGTTCACCACCGATGAGTCCAAGTACAGTAGGGTGCTGGCAACCAAAATAAGGTTATCTTTTATATTTAAATTTGTGGCAGGGGTTAGAATGTGTTTTACAGTTAAAAGCTCATTGCAACTAAAGCAGTCTGTTGAAAGTTCGCCTCGTAGAAGGTGCCTGTGCGCAATGCCTAATTGAATTGAAAAGTAGTTTTAAATAGCAAAATGTTAGCAATATATGGATATCAAAACTAACAAACTAAAAATAGTTTTCAGTTAAAAAAAGAAAAGAAAACGTATTATAGGTTTCATAACATATAAATTATTTGCTTACAATTTCATTCATATATTTAAAAGGTGATTTCCTTAAAAAAATGAAGTTGACGTCAAATTGACGTTAGAAAATGTAATGTTATGCCTAACTTTTTAGGAATTGGAACATTTATATTTAAGATAAAAGTTTTTTTATTGTCACATCAAACATTTTTTTTTAAATAACTACTCCTGAAAATTTACAGCATTTCTGCAAGATAGCATTGCAATACACAAAAACGCATTATATGAAACGAAAAAATTATATTCCTGCATAAAAAGGTAATTAAATCGAATATAGTTATTGAATAAAACAACAATAATAAGGAACTAATATAGGTCAATCCCTCAATTTTCTTAACCTTAGTGTATTATGAAGCAATCTGTATTCTGCTTTGTTTTTATAGAAAATCTATGTTAGAACTTTAAAAAGAAATGACACAACTACGTATCATTTTGAAAGTTCACACAGAAATAACATTTGATTTAACTTTTAAAATTCCCTAGAATATTTCTAGAAGAGCAGTTTCTTATCTTTATAATGTTTACACGACTTTTGGCAAAAATTTGTAGTCTTCTTTTAGCAGATATCCGTGACAAGGACGTTAATCAAACCGTCGCGGCCTCATGTTAAAGGGTTAAGACAGATGTCCCAAAACTGACGGTTAACTTACGTCCCCTCCCCCTACAAACTGTCTTTTGCAGTCTGAAGTAAGGAAAGTAAAAGAAACGCAAGCCCCATAAATGATAGTTTAAATGAAATTGCGCTTGAAGATGTTAGAGGAAATTCTGGGCTCAATTCCATTTTGTCAATAATGTGTCTTAACTCTTAAGATACTCTAGATGACGTGTCAGTTTATGTATTACTACATATGGTGCATAACGAAAGATTTTATATCAAGTTATAAAGAAAAATAAATTTATTTCAAGATATATAAGAAACTGCTTTTAAATTCTGTATGAAATAAAAGCTAAATTGATGCATGAAATCTATTACCTTGAGTTATTGTTATAAGTTATCATGAAGTTTATTTCTCATTAGTAAAAAAAATGGTTAAAAGAATCTACTAAAATGGCATTGTAAAAGAAACTAATTGGTTAAATAGTTTCTGAGGTTACTTTGTCATTAGTTTATTTGGTTAAAGTGTGACTTATTTTTGAAAGACTGAGTCCTATTATAAAAATATTTCCTTGTAATGGGCTTTGAAAGCTGGTAATACAATGCATATTTATCAGTCATAATTTCTTTTCTAATCAAATGAATACAGGCAAGATATTTTAAAATGTATACAAGTGATCATTATTAAGAATCCTTAAAACAGACTTAATAATAAGATGTTATGGAAATATTTTAGTATAATAATATTCCATATATGATAAGGTGTAATGGAAATATTTTAGTATAATAATATTCCATTTATGATAAGATGTAATGGAAATATTTTAGTACAATAATATTCCATATATGATAAGATGTAATATAGGGAGACAAATATTTAAAACTTTTTGAACTGATTGGATGAAGTTTAACTCATTATTATTTTAATTATTATAGTAGGTGCCTAATTATTTCATGAAAATTGTAGGGCTGAAGTTTTCTAAAACAAATTAATGCGCTGTCAATAAAGCAGAATTCAATTATGATGACAGCTGCGCCAAACAGTAGACTTTAAAATGAACCAAAAGATAAAATACATACGGAAAAATTTTATTTATAAAAATACATGAAATTCCTAAGAAAGTTACATCCAAAAATAGGTACATTAATAAGGCAGAGAACTGAACTGAAAGTAGTGTTTAATAGCACAAGATTCAAATAAGGATATATTGCACCAAACAGTATATTAAAGGACTTCAAAGCGTAAATTACGTACTACAATTTAATTATAAAATACATGTAGCAATAAAACGGTTAATAGCAACATAGGTACATTTAAAAGTCAAGAAAACCCCATAAAAGCGTATTTTCATAAAATAGATCAAATAGATAAAACGGTACATAGATAATATCTTAAAGTGAATAAAATAAGATGAATTAGTTATGTACAATATCAATAAAACAGAGATGAAACATTATAAATGTCACCACATAAACATTTACTTGTAAAAGTACATAACATCAAGAATATATCAGCAATACTTCAAAATATTTCAACGTATTTCGATAAATTTATGATTCACCTAACTGGATAGTATTTTTAATATTTATCATATTAGAGTTGTATTATTAAAATTTAATAATGTACGTCAGTATTGTTTCAGTATTATGTCAGTACAGGTGTAGGGTCTACTAAGAGCTTTAGGGTGGTTCCCACAGTGGAGGGTTAGTTAGAAATTACAATTTTATGCAAGTAATTTCATAAATATGAATAAAATTATGATGTGTTCACATATATATTTATAATTTTTTGGACAGATATATTAAAAAATATTATTCATTTCATGAGAAACAAAACACTATGTTTCTGTTGAAAACTAGAATCAGGCATTTTTTTAACCTTTCTTTATAGTATTAAAGACTATAAAACTAAATGATTTTAATTTTGATTAAAAAAATTGGCTCAATAATATCAGAATTCGAGTCAGAATTAAAACTGGACTGTATGATAGTAAAAGTAGGATCAATATTTATCAAAAAGGCACATATGCACTAATATAATACTAATATAATACTATGCAATAATTTTAAATTCGCTGTACTGGTAAGAATTTAACCAAAAAAAATTTAGTATTTCATGCTACCCATTTAATTTTTATCTGTCTTTTATGACAAAACTATTTCGAAATTTGGAATTTCTTAATGAATGGTATCGATTTAAAGACCGAGATATTATTTTTATTTGGAGTAATAAATACGCTAAGCTGATAAATTAAATTAAAACCCATCATTTCAAACAAAACAGTTGCAACCAATTTAAGATGCTATGTATAGAAATTCTTTCATTTTAGAAATACAACCTGATGTGAAAGCTTTTCTCTTTGCTTTCTCTTCTTTTCTTAATGAAGTTATAGAAAAGTGACGAAAAGTAATGTTGAAAATTGAATTAGTTACTGTAGAAAATTAATCAGTAAAATGCGTTCAAGAGTTTAAAAATGTGAATTGCTAAAGTTAACATCTTAGGACAAATGAAACCCAGATAAACCAAGTGACATTCTTTCGCCCAAATTCCAACAAAAAGAGAACCATTACTCATAATTTAGTCTTTAAGATTAGTATAGATTAAATTAAGTGCTTCCTCATTTTTTGCTTCTTAGATAATTCATCTCTATTCACAGATGTTTTTAATGGCATAATTGTCGCCAACGAATTTTTATTGCTCGTCGTTTATACAAAAAGTATTTCTTCTACTTGTTATTATTTTTTCAAGTTTCAGTTCTCTACTTATTTTGGTAAAAGGTGCCATTAAAAAACTTTTTATCGCGTGTGGCAGTTTTTTCTCACTTTACGACAGTTGCTCAATGTTTATGTGGAAATCCACTCAGTTTGTGGAAAGTAAAAGTTTGCGAATATTTCCAAACTATTTAAAGACTTTTTTTTTTATAAATAACTGAGAAAATAAAGGGAAATAGCTATTTTCTATAAACTTCTTTTTCTGAAATATTTTAATGTAAACACCGTCTTTATGCAAGCATCATTTAAAAGTAATTTTGAAATGCAAATGCCTAAATCTTAAAATTAATTTATACAGAAAATTAACCCCTTAATAAAATGATTTAAATACTATTTTTATATCAATTGTATGAAGCTGCTTTTTGTTATTTTAAAAAGATAAAAACTTATTTAAAACTTAGATGTAAAGTAAGATGCCAGAAAGATGCCCCGGTTGTGAAATTAAAAAATATTACAATAATAATACACTTTGTAAATATGTATCTGTGCTTGGAACATTTCAGAACCAAATGTGAAAACATAAATTAATTTTACATTCAAGAAAATAAAATTAAAAATTCATTTTCATGAAAAAAGTTTTATAAGATAATAATTTCGAACTGTCCCGCCACCTTGGAATAACCCTGTATAAAATAGAACAAATGGTTGGTTGGTTGGTTTGACTTTACTGGCACAAGAGCCAGAAATGGCTTATATAAAATAGTACATACTTAAATACTTTTCATACACATGAGTATGAAATAGAAGAAAAAAGTGATGAAGATCATACATACAATAAAATAGTTGTATACATTTTACAAATTCAATCATGTTCGATGGGTATTTTCTCACAAAGAATCCAGGGATTAATAAGAATTATTTGAGAGATTGAAAAGATCTTTTGGGAAATAGCATAAAAATTAGGATATAAAAGAGCGTTTAACATGAACGGAAAAATTGGTATTTTATTAATTAAATGATATTTAATTGTAAACGGATTGAGTTTTTTGCAAGTCAATCACCTAACAACTATTTAATTGCTAATGGATTTTCAGTTGGTTCATCGTTAAAAGTTTTAATACAAACCTATTCGATCTATCAATGTATTTACTAATGATACTTCACTTGAAAAGTTTTAGAATGTGAATTGTACATAAGGTACTCCATTCTATTAGAAATTTTTTCAATATGTGAAATGTAATAAATGAATTATGATTTTTGTTAAAAGTTTAAAGCTCATGTCCTTTACAGCAATAAGTATTAGAATAATAATACCGATCTAGATTTAATATTTTAAAATAGAAGTTGTGTCTCTTTTAACTGTGAGCGAATTTAATAAGATAGACAATGCTTTCTTAAGTACCCGTAGTTCTTGCATTAATATTTATAGTTTTAAAAACATTCTGCGTACAAGTGACCAGACCTACCTGTTAAGCAAAATTAAAGACTCAATATTAAGGAAGTGTGAGGTCGTTTTTTACCAGTAATGCTAGAAATAAAATGAATGTAGGGTTTAATGGCACAATTTACAAGTCAAACAACAGGTTGAAAGTCAAATGGTAAAGGTAGCTATACTTTTTATAAAATACATTTACCATTGATAAAATGATACAGAAGCAATCACGTGTGATAATAAAATAAAATCAGCTAAAAGTGTTAAAACAATAAAAATGTTTGAAAAAGGTAAAATGATACAAATGTGAATGAAATCAAAATTTCATTAAAACTTATATAGAATTTAATATACAAATTACGAATAGCACGTCAAATTGCAAAAATATTTTGATGATGGTTCTCATCTAACAAATAATATCTAGATAAAACAGAACTACTAAATATTTCCTCGAAGAAGAAAATATTCAACAATAAATTATTTTTTTATTTTTACCTTAATAAATAAATTAATTAAAAAATTCTAAATTTAAAAAACAGATTATTGGTTAAAGTTTTACGTATTTCCTATTTGTTGATATATTTGTGTTTGTTAGAATTTTATATTTTTATATTACATTATTGTCTATATTAAGTAATATTATGTTTTGCAATATTTTCCTTATTAAACTACACTACTAATGATAACTTATTCACTTTCTAGTATTTATTTCAAGTATTTATTTTAGCATCATTTTAACAATTAGACTTTTATTCACACACATCTTTATAAGGGTATAGAATTTTCAAACTTTTCGTCATTGTAATGTTAATTCAAACTATAGCTAAACATTGATTATTATTCATTTTTATTTGATATGTAAAATTCGATGTTAAGAGTATGTTCTAAACTACATGGAAGTGACACGTTATTTACATAAAAAATAAGGTTGCCATAACAACAACCTTAACAAGGAATATCATTTGTGGTATTATGCTTCGAAAATCATTATGTGACTCACTGATATTTTCTATTTTATTCAGACCAGTAAATAAAATCAGGAATGCATATTTCTTTAAAAAATATTTTGGAAAAAGCAATTATTCACAGTGAATTATGCATGCTCGTCTATTGACTTTAATTGCTTTTAGAGATTAATTCCCGGAAAAAATTGAAATGGAAATCGGAGTTAGTTAAGGATAATTACATAATCTCAATTTCCACAGAAACGCCGAGCATAAAGAGAGTGTTTATTTAATTGTCGCTTTTTGAAATAACCGTTTCTATTTCTGCAGCAGAGAAAATATTTTCTTTTCGTAATTTTTTTTAATTAAGAAATGAATAAGTAACCTTAAGCACTCCTTAAAATGGAAATCTAGAGTAACCGAGTAAAGAAAGTTCATTTTTTGACTTCAAGCGAGCTAATTCTACTTCATTAACAGTTTATAACTACTAATGCAGTATTCTTCCTTTTAAAACTTTTCACTCATTTTTCCAAGCATATTTTTCTTTAAGCCTTTTTTTCTCTTTAAGTTCTATTCGAGTTATAAGGAAATTTGTTGTGTTCAACTTAATGTTCTTTTTTTTTTTTTACCATTTTATTTTCAATTAATTTTCTATTAACGCAGCTGCTTTGTTTGACAAGTGATACTTGCCTTGCTTTGTTTCGAATAAGCAAAAAGTGGCAGCAAAAATATTTTTTCACTCTATTTAAGAGACAGCGATATTATTGATACTTAAATGATAACATAAATAAAAAATGTATCAAATATTGATATCAGGTTTGATTCGGTAAATAATCTATTTAAACGAAATTTCAATTATATTTAATCAAAAGCCTACAACCAATTTCTAAATTGGCTGTTTTCTCTTAGTCAGATATATAAATAAATCAGTATCGAATGAATTAAGGTATTTGACAGGGAGAAATGCTGTAATTTTGACGAAAATTTTGATATTTTGTATTATTTATACAGTCAAACCCCGCTATAGTGAACACGATTTATAGTGAACTCCCGGATATAGTGACCGAAATGTTCGGTCCCGTGCCTTACTATACAAGTACAATGTTATTTTTTGTGGATATAGTGAACCAAAAAAATTAGGAAGTTGGATATAATGAACTTTTTCTGTCTTCGACTGATTTTTTTCTTCTTTTTTTGTAATAATTTTGAAATTTCTACTTCAAAATGAATACATATACAGATTTTTAAAAACCATCTATAGAGAGGAATGTAGCGATAAGCTGTTTTTATCTCCCTTTCCCATCACTAAGCAAACCAAGTAGATGTTTCGAACCCAGGCAGATGATGTAAGGTGTCAGTGGGAGCAATATGCATTTTCTGTCAGAAGGAATGAGTAATTATTCATTAATGGTCAAAGGGTTGGACAATAATATCAGCTGATAAGGCCCTAATTTCAACTCCTTTTTGCTCTCAGTTCAGTTAAAAAAAGCCAGCAAACAAATTTCTCAAATTTAACTATGGCGAGCAGTAAACGTAACCGTTAACGTAAAACGTTCTCCTTTGATCGGACAAATTTAAAATGGATGCAATCAAGCTGATATTTGCAGGGAATATAAACTATCCAAATCTACAGTTTGTAACATATGGAAAAATAAGTCATTAATAATTTCTGCTCATGAAAAAAATTTAGATGGCATAAAAAAGTTCACAAAGCAGATCTCTAAGATGTTGAAGAAGCATTACTAAAATGGTTCAGCATTCGAAGAAGCCGCAATCTTCCAGTATTAGAACAAATTTCAATGAATTTGCTAAGCGATTTTATGAGGCTACTTTTATGTGCTCGAATGGAAGGTTAGACAGGTTTAAAAATCGGAATAACAGAAATTGAAGAAAAATTATCCGAGAGTCGGGAAGTGTTTCCATACCTGATGTTGAAGATTGCTCATCAGCTAAAGATTACTAATTTTATTTGTACGCAAGACGAAGAGTAATAAAAAAAAAATTTTTTTTTTGCTACTACGCAATATTTTTCAGTCATTTATTTGAATAATATGTAATAAAAGGGAGGAGTTTGGGAACCATTAGTTAAATTGCCTCCGTAACGGATATAGCGAACTCCCGGTTATAGTGAACCGAAATTTCAGTCCCTTGAAGGTTCACTATAGCGGGGTTTGACTGTATCTAAATTTCAGTTCAAAAAGCCTTTAAAATTTTTATCTCTGATTTTTTAAAAATAAAGTTACAGTTTTTTTCGTATGATGATAGATGAAACCAAAACCAGAAGTTCACTCACGACTTTAGAATCCTTATTTATTTGAATAAATTATATTAAGACGAATAAAATTAACTTTTGGATACACTTGTGAGGAAGGTGTTATTGACTATGCCAACCTTCATCTATTTAAAGGTACCCCTACATAGAATCGAGAACATATCTTATATACTAGTGAAATCTAATTGTGCTTTCGTAGTGGTAAACACACTACAGCACTCCCGCACTAGAATTTTATCTGTGATAGAATTCGATGAACGGATACCACTAGTTTATTCATTGATAATTTTGTGAGAAGTCGGGAGAGCTGCTTTAAGATCACGGTCGTGGTCACTCCTGTGTTGCTATTATTAGTCAAGCTTATGCAAACCGCCGTTGTGTGTGATTGAGACTGAGTAGCAACAGTGCGTCAGTGCGTGGAGGTGGATCGCAGTTACAAGTAGTAAGTCTGTTGTTCAATGTGACCATTCATCGAAGTAGACGTGCTCATATCTAAGAGGGAGTTTCTGTTAAGGTAGGCGTGTTCATATCGCGTCCGCTGGTCACCAACGTGGGGCAATTGTTATTGACAATATGAACCTTCATTTATGAAAAGTTACCCCAACTTAGAATCGGGTTAATATGTTTTAGATACTAGTGAATTGGAATTGAATTTTTCAAGTGGTAGACATACTACATTACTTTTTGAATTATCAAGCTTTTTTATTGTCAGAATTTTCTTACAGTTCAAATTTCTTGCATTTTAAATGCATTTTCTTAAAAACGTTGATATTGAGAAAATTTCTTTACTCAAACACATTACAAAAACAGTTTTTTGTAGAATTCCTTGATATATTGATGTAGATTTTGTATGATGTTAGCAATGTTTTGGAATAAGAGCTAAGGATTAAGTTTGAATTTGTTATTTTTATCAAACTTTAAGTAAGAATATTGAATTTTTTTAGAAAAATTCGATATTAAACAATATATTTAGTTCTTTTTCAGAGTTCTTTTTAATTTTTTTAAATAATTCAGTTAAAAGCACAGGTAATCACATAATTGATTTAATTTTTTTACGTTATTTATTTATTTATTTTGAAATTTATGCATTATAATTTGTTGTAGAGCTGTTAGCGTGACATGAAAAATTTGAAGTTTTAAGCTCAAATTTGCCTTTATATTTTTTTTAAAAGTAATGATAGTTCATTTTTAAACTTTACCTTAAATTTATAAGCTTAGGAACTATAACACTGTCGGCCAAAAGACAATGATCTTTGTCCAAAAGTAAAAAATTAATTTTTCAACTAAAATATGTGTAGGCAGTTTTAATATATCTCAAATTAAGTATTCATAATCATTCCAAACATTATAATTTACTTTTTGGACCGACTAGAGTACAATTTAATGAAAAATATGTTAAATTTTTTTTTAAATGTAACTTTTAAATTTTTATTTCAGAAATATATATAGGAATTTAACCTTACTGCTACATTTTTATCAGGGTAATGAGAGTTAAATTATAGTACAACTTTTCAATTTGTTTGATTAGTTAATACTCTTGACAAACTTATAGTTTATATCTTATCATTTGACATTTTACAATGTTTGAATGACTTTCGAAAATTAGTTCCAAAAATTCCCACGAGGTAATTAGCTAAACTTATTTCTGTTGTCTTCTTTGATATTTCTTCGTTCGAAAAATCCTACTCCATTTTGCCCGTATTGCAAGGGTGGACTAAATATACCGAAAAACAAAAATTATGCTTTTTTTCATGTTTTCGCGCTATTTTGTAATTAATTCGCGTTATTTTGTAATATTACTTTGGAAATATATTTTGCTTTTCATTTTTAATATAAAATTACGAAAATTATTATATTTTCATTGCTATATTTAATTACTTTAACGTACTATATTATTTTTTTAATTTTTGCTCGCCATATTTCAGACGCCATTTTGTTTTTTGGGGTATTTTTAGAGTATTTCAAAATTTCAACTATGATTTCAATTAACCTACACATAAAACCCCTAAATACAAATTTTGAAACAAATTTTATCGAAATGCAAATTTTGGCCACGAAACCTTGGATGCTGGCCCACTGTGCATAAGCATGAAATTAAAAAAATTTAGTTAAGCCTTTTTTTTTGAAAAATGTGTTGAAACCAGTAGGATCCCTAAACATGCAAAGATGTTAAAATGATTTTAAAAAAATCTTTGTCTTGTTCAACCCTTTACACTTTGGGGAACCTTTAGAGCTTACCTTTTTCGTAATAGAACTTATTGATCAAAGAACAGGAAAAAAATAGGATATCAAAGTTTTATCATACTCAAATTTACAAAATTATTATTGTATCTTTAATTTATTACATTACCTAGATAGTTAATAATAAGGTAGTTAAGTTTTTTTTCCCTAATGAACTGAAGCAACAATATTTAAATGATAAAAATTAATAAAAACAAAGTTTAATAACTTGGCTGCGGATTTTTTTTATTGCAAAGTATTTTTAAGACTGAAATAATTGCTGAAATCGGAAACCTAATGTCATCTTCAGCATCCAATCTGTATCCGTATTTTGTTCTTGTCGCACACTACAAAGAGAAAGATTTTTTTCATATATAGGCTGAAAAGCAAATGACATTAGATATTTCACAGCTCTATTTATCTAGCTTCTTATTTCCGATCCATTTAAGTTATTATATTATAAACAGAACATCCTTGTTCCAACTAAAAAATCTTAGCAATGAACAATCTATGGTACAGCTTTGTTTTTCCTTTTGAGAAAAATGTCTTTAAAATGACGCTAGTCACAAATGGGTGAAACAATGTAATGCATGGCTTATTTTCTCAAGCAAAGTTTTCTTTCAGATTATTTTCTTGAAGTTAAATTAATTTTTATAAAATTATTTCATTACTATTTTCTGCTAATATTTTTTTTAGTAATTTGGGAAATAGAATTAAAGAAGTTATAGATTTTTGTTAAATGCATCCCACTTTCATCTTATGCATTATTTCAGGAATCATAAAAGCAATCTATATTTTAAAATACATATTTCTATAAAAGAACTTTTTTTTAGATTGAAATTCGCATACAAACTGATTAAGTCAAGATAAACAAAGCTTTTTAATTAATCCCTATAAAAAAGATGCCATAATAACGTAGACATTAGGAATCACAATTTAATATTTGACTCTTCGACCCAGATGGGACACTGTTGCACCTTATATATACACACTATCTGGAAGAAAGTGACGGGACAACTGTAAAGTTTGGTGGAGGAGGATTGATGGTATGGGCCTGTTTCTCCTGGTATGGGGCTGGCCCAATGGTGAAGGTTGATGGTATGATGAATGCCGATGGATAATGTGATATTCTCGACAATCATGTCCTTCCTACCTTGTGGGCAACGGTCGGTATGGATGATTGCTTGTATCAAGACGACAACGCAAGATCCCATGTTGCATGGAGGACTCTTGATTGGTATGTGCACAACAACATTAAACGCATGGAGTGGCTAGCGCGGAGCCCTGATCTTAACCCAATTGAACATCTCTGGGACGAATTGGACCGTCGGTTGAGGGTCTGCACCCCACTCCCCAAAAGCAAGCATGAACTATGGAACTTCCTGTTAAACATTTGGAAGGAAATTCCTCTTGCCACTACGGCTTATTAAGTGGAAAGCATGCCCAGAAGGATTGCAGCTGTGATCGCAGCCAAAGGTGGCCCTATCTCCTATTAATTTTAATAAATATCAGTTTATGTCGTTATAGTGTGGTGTCCCGTCACTTTCTTCCAAATAGTGTATATATATCGCTCATGGGCTGTAATAGTGGCACAACTCAAAAACACGAGTTTTGGACAAAGAACAGGTGTAAATATGAAAATACACATTCTTTCAGCTGCAATACTAGCACAACTCATAATTCAGCTTGAAGGTAATCTTCGTTTAAGCAAACCAAAGCATTTCTTATGCATTTTGCTTAGCAATGAAAACCCACTTATCTCAAAACTTGATTTTTTTTAGTTGTGCCGCTATTGCAGCCCATGAGCGATATATATCATTAAAAGAGACTTTAATTTTTAAATTTTTGCTGGTCTTTTCATCTAACAACTTCATTTTCTCTTTAATAGGAACCTAAAAAGATTCCTTTTAGTAAGAAAATGAGGTTTGTCATTTTCTCAATAAAAAATATTACTATTTTGAGATAGCTCAAGCAGCTCGAATTTTAGTGCATGTAATGTAAGTGATTAATGGTAACAAGCAAATAAAAAATAAAGTAATTTTAATATCCTCTAATTTAATGTTATAACAAAGAAATGAAAGAGTTATAAATGGTTCAAGCTTAATAAAGAGTAGGTAAATTAATATTTATTGAACAAAAAACCATGTTCTTCCATTGATGAATCTGGGATCAGGTGTGTATGTTTACGACTATCTGGATATGCTCGTCTGTGCTTTTTGACCACTTGCAGAGAGAATTTAAATTGAGACTCCTCTTTTGTCAATAATCAACTGAACTTTGGATTAAGATCAATACCATCGATTTTACAATATTGAAAGCTTAATGCAAATCTCCTCTCTCTACAATTGAATCATCATCTAGGAATTCACAAGGAAGTTGAATTTGTTTAAGTATAACAATTGTTCTTTCAGTCACGAAGACTTCAAGCATTTTTCGCTGGAAAGTTAGGTAAAATGGTAGCACGTTATTTTGACTTTTCATTTTTCATTGTCTTCATCAGAGGTCATTTTGTAAAAATAGGCTGTCAAATACAGATAATGTTAGAAAATCTTCGGACATGTACCAAAGATACTCTGCTAGCTATTGAGCTGTAGCTGTGGACATGCTGATATTAAAAGCTGGAAAATCTAGACGTATTTAGATCAGCTAGAAGTCATAATGTGGTGCATTAGATGCTATTGAAGCAGTTTTCCAGGTCTTAATGAATAAGTATGGTAAGTGTGGTGTTAACATTTTAAAACGTCTTCTTTTAGACTGAAATGTTGAACATCAAATATCTGTTTCTCAAGTATTCTTCTAAGTGCTACAACTTTCATCTGTATCATCATCAGCTGATGTTAATAAAACAGTCACTCAAACTTTCTCTTTGTTATCTTTTCTTTCAACCTTCTTTTATTGTTGATTTTTGTTCTATTTGAGCAGGAACTTAATCAATGCCAAGGTGTTCGTATTATTTTGAGTCTATTGCAATGCGCAATATCAATGAGATTAGATTGCCTAATTTAGAAATAAAATGTATTATCTCTGGTCTTTTGTGCAGTTAATTCGTACTTACCAATTGTTCTTTAAAAGCCTCCATTTTTACAACACTTTTCAAGTTATTTTATATGTATCAATAATTATGTTATATATAAATATCTTGAATATTTTGTTTTGGAATATCGTCTTTTTGAAAAAATTTTGCAACTTCTTTGCAGTAAATTGTGAAGACTGACGAATAGTTGCATTTATATTACTATGATCATGAAGAAAAAAAATCTAAAGCCATTTGCAATGATGGCAATTTAAAGCCATTTAAATTAGTCACAAAAGAACCTAGAAGGTATACATTGTTCCTGGAATTTGATTCAATTTTTTAAGAATTTAATTTATGAGAGAAGATGCTAAAGCAGTAAGAACATTGAGCATGCTGCGATATTATCTGTCTAGTAGGAACATTGATACTTATTTAGCTCTCATGCATTATTTGCTTATAGCTTTCATAATAAATATCATTCTGCTAACTTGTAGATAGTTTAAAGCTTAAAAGTTTGCTGAAGACTTATTTTAAAATAATAGGTAGAAACTTAGCAGAAGCAACTAAAAATATTTGAAAACTTCTGCGGAAATTTTCATTTCTCATGTCAAATGTATGTAAGGCACATTATATGGATCATTTGTTTAAATTTTTAACTTCGATCTTAACCAACTTATAATTTGATTAAATACATAATAGCTCAATTGTTGGAAAGATCTTTAATTGGATATTATAAAAATGTCAAAACCCAAATTTTTAAAAGTTTTCAAGTACTGTCTTCAATTTAAAATTGTGCATAAAAAAAGTGTTAAATTTCCATTTTTACAAAAATATAACGTCTTTGAGTTTACCTCTAAATATTGTTCTGATGAGTTAAAATTTGGTCTTAGGCGTTTTTTTTATAAAATGACACCAAAAAGTAGGGTAAGACTACAAAATGTTTGTACATATATACTAGCAAAAATATATTTTGGTATTTTTTAATTATAAAAAGTAATCCGGTAGTTACTAAAAACATCTGCTGGATTATCGGAATTTTACTTAAATGTAATATACAAAAAAAATGGTTAGAGGTTCGTTTTTCATTTATATTCTATTTTAATGATTAAAAACTGTTCATGATTAAATGTTAATGATTAAAAACTGTTTATTTCGTATTACATTTATCAATAATTGATTTTGTAAATAAAGTAAATTTTAATGATTAAAAACTGTTCTTCTTAGATATAAATAACTACAAATAAGTGCAAATTTGAAAAATTATATGGAAGTCGCGTTTGGTAGATTTCACCTTACACGCTGAAAAAGACACCGGTGTATTTCTTAACCATAAATAATTAAAATTCTAATTTTCTCTTATTATGACCTAAATGAACACAAAATAATGAAAAGAAATATGAAAAAAGTCTAATACAAATCCCGCATCAAAGGATAAAGGAAGAAAGAGAAAGCAAAAGCATAATCGAAATCTGACGAATTATTATAGAAGTTGTTAATTGGAGCAAAAGAGAATCGTATTAGCTTATTTGTTACACCAACCAGCACCAGCTTATTTGTTGCATGTAACAGAAAAGCCTTTCGTGTTTGATCGGAACTCTTAAAGAAAAATTTAACTTGCAATATTTAATTCGTTTTCTTTCCGCTATATGAGCAAGAAATGGTATAAAGTTTTTCGAACTGCCTTATTTATTGTTATTTTCGAAATAATAGAAAGCTAAGATAATTTTACAGTCCAACTGAGATATCTTTAAATAAAATCAATGTAATAAAATAAAACCTAAGTATGTGCTTTCGTTTCACATCTATCAGGGAGGAGGATATACTCTTAGAGGAAACATTTCTGAGATAATACTACAGAGACAACATGCTTGATAAATATCCTATTTAGAGATTGTAGCGAAATGTTTTCTTACATCATTTGATTAAAAGGAACTAATGCTATTCTGACAAATAAAAACTAAATAAGATTATTCTTTGTTCTAGCATTGAAACACAGACGAATAATAAAGATTACTTTTGTTCTAATCTGAGCTGTTATTTTGTGCAATATGCAGCTGTTTCTGAAACAATCTATTATTAACATATCTTTATACTTGAACAGAAATGATTACATAGTTTACTGATTTATATAATCCATTAGGAGTATAATCTGCTAAGATTTTTATTTGGCTGTTCTTAGTGAATGAATTTACACGATTGTGTATATTGCCATCTTTTAACATTTTATTTTCTTTGCTATTGTATTTTCGAAATTGTATTTTATATTATGAGAGTATACTATATTATTGTAGATTATTTGGGCAATTTTTCTAGCGTAGAGTTTATTCTTATTCATCTAATGTTAATTAACAAGCTATTTAATGAAATTGAACATTTTATTTCATTTTGGTTAAAACACAGGCAAAAGATTAAAATCACGGGCAAGATTAAAATCACGGGCGGAAGATTAAAATCACGGGCCAGAGATTAAAATCACGGGCAAAAGATTAAAATCACAGGCAAAAGATTATAATCACGGGCAAAGTAAAACATAAAAGGTATTGCAGTAGTTTCCCCCAAAAGTAAATGAAGATGAGTCAGGCTACCCGTAGTAAACAAAGTCTTCTCGTGCTTATCGAAATTATGCTAATTTATGCTACTAAATAATGAAAAATAGTAAGTTTAGATCAACTAATTGCCTACGTCGAACTTATTTAAAATATTTTTTTAAGATCATCGGTATGCTGCAAAAATATATAATATCATTTTCTTAAGAAAAAAACGAACACACGATTCCCGAAATTGTATTCACGTTAGTTAAACTTTTGAATAATGTCAAAATTTATTAGTATGTAGTATGTTAGTATTAGTGTTTAATATTTTGATATTTGTTTTTCAACGCAATCAAAAATCAGAATGACAAAAATTAAAATAGAGACATTTAAAAATCGTGAACCTTATGCTTTTGAAGGATTTCATATTCTAAAATATACTAAGCTGTTGAGTATTTAATTTTGCTGTTTTCTTATGATTAAGAATGCATTGCTATAAGAAATTTATCAAAAAAAATGTCCTTTCATGTTGTAATTGAATTTTTTTTTCTGAAAAAGTACTTCAGAATTATTGGGAGTTTAATGTAAGATTCAATGGTATATTATTCAAAAAAAGCCATACTGCACCAATAAGTGGTTTTAAATAAATAAAAAATGAATACTAGAGATTTCTTTTACGAAAACACATGAAATTGATAAAACAGTAAATGATGAAAAAGGGAATAATATCTGATAAATAATTTAGATTGAGGAAAATAATTCCAATCTTTGAACACACAATTTGATAGTAGAATTTTTTAAAAACAATTTAAATTGAACCTTTTATTTTCAACTGGTGTGAATGTTTTGCAAGAAATATTTCGGCTAGTTCTGAAGCGAAAACTGTGTTAAAAATCGATAAAATTGATTAAAACCATCAATTTTACTTTTTCTCTAAAGTCTGGATTAAACAATTGTGTGTTCAACCCAAACTATTCATTTCATTTGAAAGGATATGAAATTAATCCCAGAGATATTTCGAGAATCATCGATGGCTGAACTGAACACGTATAAATGCTATTGCCCAATCACTGAAGCTTCAAAACCATTCATCTATAATGCATCATCTTCGAAGTTCTCGAGATCATGATAATGACTGATATTGGTCAGAAGCAATAAAACGAAGCTTCCAGCCAAGCTTCATTTCAAAGATTTGGCACCTTAATGATAGAAATTTAAATATCGTGTACGGCGAAATGACAGCAACGGAATAAAATTGTTTTTTTTTCAATTTTACTATTATGTATACAGTCTCTGGCTGTATTATTAGACGCACTATGAGATTCTACGTAAAATTATAATTATCATGTGATACTATACAGCTGTATTGTTTTTACTCGGTTTGCATTTGTTTGCGCTCCTGTATCAATTGGTTAACATTGTAATGCAATACTTGAAAAATAAATACAAATAGGAAGTATATAAGTATATAAAAAAAACTCCTGAATAAATGCCCTGAAAAAGTATCCTGAAAAGTATAAATCCTGAAAAAGTATTTCTTATAAACTCGTGCAAATCCTGTAATTTTTGAAAAACTATTGTGCTTCTAATAACTTGATCTAATTATTATAATATACTAATATAATGCTTGATATAAATGTTCTATAATTATATTATCCGTCATTTAATGTAACCAATTGACACACTAACGTAAACAAGTACAAACCCGTATCAGTAACATAAAAACAATAAGGCTGCATAGTACCACCTGATAATTAAGATTTACATGGAATCTTATAGTGCAACTGATAATTTGGCCAGCGGCTGTATACTGTAAATATGTTTTATCAACTTGTTTCTCATACTTCTTTTTAGCCTGTTGCATGTGGAATATATTTGAGAAAAACATGCAAAATATGGATTTTTTTCTTCATAATTTTGTTAGTTATTAGCATCAAAATGTTAGAAATAGATTATTTAAAAAAACTTAAGCGAAATTACTACTATATTCAATATTTTCACATATGTTGGAAATCTTAATGGATTATAGTAAGTTTTGAACAAATTATAGCAAAACAAATTAAATGATATAATTTTCAAGATAAATATAACAAACCAGTACAGCAATATTAATATTTATATAAATTGTTATGAATTCAATGTCCCTCAGAAATTTTCGACAAATGACAAAAATCTGACAAATAACGCGCAACTGTTGAACTTTTAGCTGGAAAAATTAAAATCTATTGGAAATCTTATGGGAAAAGGATGAGTTACACATTAGGTATTCTACAAACTGAGTTTGGGCTTCACGGAATTGAAGCACCTCTTAACAGAACTCAGGTCGGGTCTTCCAAAACTAACGCATTCGCCTCACCCGAAATGAGTTCGGGCGTCACAGGTAATACAATTCATTATTATACAAGCAAGGGATTAAAATTGATGCAATTCACTATTATATACTGTAAATAATTATCTTTAACCAGGTTCTTAAACATGCTACACTGATTCGTTTCCCCTCATTTTGATAAAAAAAATAGGATACATTGCGTATACTGTAAATATGTGCCATTTACCTGTTACTTAAACCTAACTATAAATTTAATACCAATAACTGCTAGTTATTTAACGAAAATAGTTATTATATTTAGCTTGTTTCTCAAACTTAATTAGACACTATTCAAATTTGTACACAATTTACATTTACATTCTTTGCAAACTGAGATATGTCTTTTGCTATCATCATATGCTTTTTTTCTAGCCACGAAATTATGCAGTCACTTTGCGTCCTAACCTCAAGGTGGATTCAACCTAACCTCAAGGTGGATTCAACCTAACCTCAAGGTTGATTCTATCCAACCTCAGCAGATATTAGTGATGGATGGAGAAAGGGCCGTTTCGAGACCTCAAGTCCTCATATAAGAACGTCTGTCCATCTGTTTAAGACAGCAACAGAATACAATATATAAAATGTAATGAACTTCTGCAGAATATTTTGGAACATTTAAAATGTTTTAACATTAAAAAAATTATAAATATCTATTACTTGCTATATGTTTTGTTTGAAAATAAATCCCAACAGATTAACGCAGTACACATTAATTATACTTTTTCTCTAAATGCTCGATTAAACCGAGTCCGCACTATTAATTTCATTCGAAAGGGTACAAAATTCTTCTCGGAAATATTCCAAAAATTACAGACGGCTGAACTATAAATACTATTGTCCAATCACTGATGCCTTTCATCTATGATGCATCATCTCCGAAGTTCTCGAGAAGGTGATAATGACTGAGATTGGTCAGAAGCAATAAAACCGAGCCTCTACTAAGCTTCATTTCAAAGACAAGGCATCCTCTTAACGATAAAAATTTAAATATCGTGAACGGAGAGAAGACAGCAAAGGAAATAAAAATAATATTCTTCTAAAGCAGTTCAGGCACCCCCGTTTTCTGCCTCCCCTTAAGTTAAAGAGGGTAAGAAGTAAGAAAAATTACTCGAAGGAAAGTGACTGCACCATTAATTAATATTTCTTTGGGCAGGAACAAGCGAAAGTGGTTTATTAAATTCTTATATCTCATGCAATATGTATGCAAAATAGGTGGATAATCAACGCTGTAGCCAATGCAATATGATCAAATGCAAGACCAAAGAATAGAAATAGTGAAAGCACATGAATAATTTTTTCAGTTAGAATTTATCCATTTTTTTATTCCTCGTCATATTAAAAGTGAAGACGGAAATAAATATTGCTCTCAACAAAATACAATTTTTCGATATCCTGGGAAGTTTTTTTTTCCTCACAAGCTTTTCTCTCATTTTTGGGAAACAAAATACGCATTAGGTTTTTATTTTTATTTTTTAATTTCATTTCTTATATTGTTCTTATGCATCTGGGTATGATCTTGAGGTGTTTTACGAAAACGAATTTCCATTGGATTATTTATTTTTAATGTATTTTTTTTTCCGGACGAGTTGGGAATATTCTAAAAGTAATAGACGATTTATTCCATTGTAGAAGGTTACTTTTTGTTTTGGAATTTTGAGAAGAAACTAATGCCTTTTGGATTCGTATAAAATTTTATTTTAAAATCGATGGCAACTTAAAACAATTTTATGTCTCTCAGAGTTTAAACGTTTGCATTTTAAGATGGTAATTTACAATCACATCAATTTTATGAAGAATAATCACATCAATTTTATGTTCGAAATTATGCTACAGTATTTTTTGTATGCACAATTTTTTTTTCATTCAAGTTTAAAAAGTAAAAATTGCAATACAAATTGGTGCTTTAATCTTTAATTGGTGTTGTATTCCTCATTTCCATTTAATTACAAAGAAAAATACGAGACAAAATTAAACCCCAAGGAGGCAAATATATTAATAGTAGAAAAAAAACAATTATATTGACGTAAAAATCCCTCTACGTAAAATAAATTTCCATTCGTATCAAGTTGAACACATATTTTCTTTTTTTCTCTTTTTACGATTCTGTTAATCCAAAAAAGAATGATATTGAAATACGCTGACGAAAGTGCGATTTCTGTTAAAATGAAGGGATGAAAACAAATTATCTATAACGGAAAAAAAGACGATTTTTTTAATTTTATATGCATTAGAAATTCTTTGACTATTAAACGTGTTTCTTGTCAAGTTTTAAAAGGAAACTGCCATGTATTTTTTAATGAATATTCATACTACTTATAACAGCCTGTCATTTTTTTACTTAACATTTACTGTTGATGTATTTTTACACGTATATAATGAGCAAAAAAATAGAAAGTTTTATTTTACGTAACCAATTTTTTTTGACCGATTTACTTTATCATTTACAACAAATATAGAGTTTCAAAATGGTGTGTTGCTAAATATTGTTTGTAGTAAATTTTAAAGTTATGATTATAATTATTACATATATATTATCGTTGCGGCCAACTTCTACTGTCACTTGGAAAAATATTACAAAATGTTAGTAAATTGATAATTAAATTAAGAATTTTCTAAAACAACATAACAATTAATTTTTAAAATTATATCTCTTTGGCAGATGGAGTGATAAAATTTTTGTTGGTTTTACAGTAATTAATAATTTTGATCTATCGGCTCCCATTTCTCTATCGTTTTTTTCTGTTGGCAACTGTAATTTATGAATAATAATTTAATCCGTTTGTATACTTCAATTTTAAACAAGCTTTGGAATGATGTTTTGTTGATTAGTTAGTTTTCATTGCGATTTTTACCAGTACACTTTGTTGATTTTGCTCATTTTTGTCATATATATATTATGTAATTTTCCAAACAAGAGTTTCGGACGCAAATAAGAGTTTTCTTTGATTAACCAGTTATTGACAGAAAAGCTTCAACATTATCGCATGCAAGGAGTTCTTGAAGGAGTCCTGTATCATATTCATGTTTCTTTTGTTCGATTTATAGAAGGTTACTTCAAACTGGTGCTCTAGTTTTGAAATGTAAATGGCAATTTGTCTCACTCATTTTCTAACTCACTTTTCTGTCCCTTGGAAAGGAAATGCTAGTTCCTATTACACAATCGCAACTTTCCCAAGCATATTGCTTAAATTTCAGCCTAGGAGATCCAGCTGACTAATCCATCCAACGAATATCTCCACTTTCCATAGAATCGTCAATTATATTACATCCCAGTAAGACACATATGAATGGAATTGGGACTTACTTAGGAATTCATCTTCATGGTTAGTTAGTAGGTATTTTTGGCACCAAATCCATGAATTGCTATACTACACCATGGACTTTGTCTAAAAACCGGATCTATCTGTAGAGAAAGAATACACATTAAAAAAACTGGATAAGGTAAAGATTATCATGATAACTGGTAAAGGTAAAGATTGTCATGGAGCTCCACACCAATTAAAGTATGTAAAGAAGGATAATGGTAGCCAATGTAGCTTTCAAAACCCCTTAGCACAGAGGATACTGTGAGCGAAAATTATAGATTGATTGATTGAATGTCGATTTAGATGGCATGAGGTCCACAGATGAACATGCTGAAAACAAATCAAAAGTAAAATGCGTACTCTGATTTTTCATCAGAGATCTTGCAGACATGGAACTGTCAACATATAAATTTATATTAGTTATTAAATAATAATTTGCTTGTTGTTAATCTGGTGTCGTAGATGAGTTGCTGTGCTGAACTCATGAAAAATCCATTGAACCTCTCTATAATAATTGATAAATTCACTAATTATTGAATTTATACACACCAGTAGCGTAGTGTGTCACTGGAACTTCATCTCAATGGCTTTCAGACACAATGACACCATCAAATCTTTCACTTTCACAATAGTTGATTTCTCTGCCATTAGAGGGAACGCTTGCTTTTAGGACAAAGCAATCGAATATGCTTACCTTTGAAATTATAAAACATTATAGTGGTGCTTTTAATTTTGTCCTAATTTCAAAACAAAAAGAAATAATAATTAAACATCAAAATGTCATCTATCCAGAATTGAAATGAAATCTTGATTTTGACATTTAGCAAAACTAAACATATCTGGGAGGTAAAAGCTTTTAAGACTTTCTAACGATTTAAAAAAAAACGTCCTAAAAAGCGCTAACTTTTCCAGTATCAATATAGAAAAGAAAGTCTAAAAAAATAATGTGTCCCTGCAAGAGATATTAGCGCTTCATTGCCATCTCTTCTTTCGTCAACTACTTTATCCTTTCTAGAATCGCCTCTTTGATCGTTAATAAGATCCTAAAAAAGTCATTTCCGTGAATACATTAACACCTAAAATCAACACAATCTGGTTCCATTCTTTTTTTTTCTTTGTCTCTTTTCATTACAGCAAGATATTCTGTAACTCTAAAAAATTTTTCCTTCATTATTATTTGCGGATGGCGTTTGCGACTTTCAATTTTTTTTTTATTTTTTACTACTATTGTTATATCAGTGTCTTAAGTTACTTCAAATTCGTTTTTTCTAATGCAAATAATCGCGACTCTAAGACTTTTTTCTGTACTGTGGTTTTTTTTCTGGATTTTTTTTTTTTTTTTGGTCTAGTTCTCATTGGGAAAAAGTAAAAGACTTGCATGCAAATGAAACTGGCGAAATTTTTTTTTATCCTATTCTTCGTTTTTTTCTTTCTATGATTTAATTATTTCTCCCGGTCGAACTATTCTAGAAGCTAAATTCCTTTGTCCGCCGATAGATTAATTGGAAGTATCTCCACGACTTTGAAGATAATTTTAAATTTTACTTTCGTTCCTCACCCTTTTTTTTTCTCCCCTCTATTAGATGAGAGTAAATAAGATTTTGTCACCCGTTCTCAACCCCATCCTCTGATTGAGAGCTCTCAGGCGAAGATCACTCACTCCAGTCGGCAGTTTAATTATTTACACAGTCACTTTTTTTCTTAAATTTTATTTTAAAAACTAAAATTTGACATTTGCCAATCTTCTTTTTAAAGGATTTTGCCAATCCTCTTTTTAAAGGATTTTATTTTATTTTTTTTTAATTATTTCACTCACATTAATTATAAGACTATTCATACAGTTCACTAGACTTTAAGTATAGCCTTTGTTTACAAAAGTAACGATCAACTTAAAAGCGATGGTTAATTAATCCTATCTTATTAGGGATTGCTCAAAACAAATTAAAATGATTTATATAAATAGATTTTCCTTAAGCTATTTTTAAAAAAAATTACGTTTTAAAACTCTATAAAAATTTTATTGTACCAATTTGAATTCTCTTTAAACTATATAGGCAGTCCCAGGATTATTGAGACAAACTTTGTATATAGACTTGATATAGATTTGCATAGAAATCCATGGTCGGAAGGTGTTGTTGTTCAAAAGATGGAATGGGCGTGGTGGATAGGTTCCCTGGCCACCATGCTCCCCTGATTTAATCTGCATGGATTTCTTTCTTTGGGGTGCACTGAAAAGTGCTGTTTACACAATATCTGTGGATTCTGAAATGGATCTGGTTGCAAGAACGTCTTTGCTGCTACGGATGCCCAAAAGAATCCAGGTGTATTCAAACGGATCCGTCTACCCATAGACCGACGGTGGAACGCTTGCATCGCTAGCAATGGTGAAAATTTTGATCATGTTTTGTGGTATTTTCATATATCATATTCAACAGCACATCTAATACCATTGATTAATAAATATTTCAGATGATCTCAGTCATGTATCTTTTTATTTCTTGTACTTTATACTACTTTTTCATTACGTTTCCGATCATGAGTTGTTGTGCTATTCTGAATCTTTGTGATGTCCCTTACCTCCCCTTAAAATCGTCCCAGTAATCCTGAGACACCTTGTATAAAATGTACCAAAAGTTATGAAATTAAAATCTAATTTTAAGCAAGGAAAAAGTGGGTAAAATGTACCTTCATATCAAGAATCGGTTTTACCTATGATATAGACACAGTTTTAATTCAACTTTCATTAGTTTATTATTTCAGTTTTCTTAAAAATAAAATTACACAGTTGTTAGATGTTGCATAAGAGTGGCTCAAATATTTTGTTTGTCAATAAGGATAACAATGTAGAAATATTCCCGGCGTTATTACTCTGCATTAATGTAATATCAAACTAATGAAAGGCATGCAATTCTTTTATCATCATGCGCATAATTTATAATCAAGTTTATTTTTTCCCATTTAATGTATTTCTCTTTACATTTAGCTTTTTTTCTCGTCATTTTTCCATATCTCCTGAAGCTAAATAGAAAACTAAAACTTTCTGAATATTAGTTTCTTTGTTTTTAAGTTGTTGGCAAAATCAATAGTTATAGTTACTTAAAATATCATTCTATGAAAAGATATTTTGAAAAATATTTTTCCTGGAAATATTCACGGAAAAATAAATTATCTTTCTGTATAAAGTTCCCGATCGATAGCTTCCTCGAAAATTATACATAATACGAATACCTTGGAAATACTTTTTTAATTCATATTTGCAATATATATTACAAAAATGTAAATAAATTAATAGCATTTCTTGATTTTTATTAATTTTTAAAAGAAATTGAGTGGCTATAATGATCTATTATGACACAAATCTTCGCATTTAGAATTTTTTATGCTTATACAAAAAACTATGCATTGTATATAAAAACTAAAATTGTTTTTTAGTTTATATAAATGATCATAACTTATATCTAACAAACTAAATGAGAATTTGGCCAACTTATTTCTACAAACACTTACAGAACATTGTAAAATATTAGGTAAGTTGTTAATTATCATTTCAACTTGTTCAATAAGTTATTCAATATTCATCGGGAACGGGTAAACAATGCAAAATATCAAATGGTCAACGAATTCGTATATATACACTGTAAAAACTGATCTCTCCTAATATGATATTGAACAACCCAAACAATTATGTGAAAGACCAATTTATTCCAGATTAACACCAAATCGAGCATTCATATATAATTTTCAG
This sequence comes from Parasteatoda tepidariorum, assembly GCF_982258835.1. Classification (NCBI taxonomy): domain Eukaryota; kingdom Metazoa; phylum Arthropoda; class Arachnida; order Araneae; family Theridiidae; genus Parasteatoda; species Parasteatoda tepidariorum. Next base: position 38,254,128 of record NC_141765.1, read on the forward strand.
ACTTAAATGTAAATCTTAAAACTTACAATTGAACTTACAAACTCTTGCGCTTTCATACCATACGAGAATTGTTTTCCCTTAAATTAAATTCTTCCGATCTGCTTGTGTGTACACTGTAAGAACTGATCTCTCCCAATATGATGTTGAACAACCCAAACAATTGTGTGAAAGACCAATTTATTCCAGCTTAACACCAAATCGAGCTTTCATACATAATTTTCAGACTTAAATGTAAATCTTAACACTTACAATTGAAACTTACAAACTCTTGCGCTTTCATACCATACGAGAATTATTTTCCCTTAAATTAAATTCTTCCGATCTGCTTGTGTCTACACTGTAAGAACTGATCTCTCCTAATATGATGTTGAACAACTTAAACAATTGTGTGAAAGATCAATTTATTCCAGCTTAACACCAAATCGAGCATTCGTATATAATTTTAAGAGTTTAATGTAAATCTTAACACTTAAAATTGAAACCTACAAACTCCTGCACTTTCATACCATAAGAGAATTATTTTCCCTTACATTTAAATTCTTCCGATCTGCTCTTACTAAGATCAAAATTAAACTAAATAAATAAAGCAAAAGTTCATAAATGCAGTATAGGCTGATACAAATTAAAATTAACTGTCAAAAACAATTTTTTAAAATTTAAAACCTACTTTTCCAGGTGCCTTTAGTTTCTGCCTAAATAGATTAGGTACCTGTTGCAAGTAAAATATTTAAATAATCTGAATAGAAGGGGGAGGGGTGCATTCCAAAGAATTTGTTAACTATGCATCGTGAAAATGAATAAATAAAATATCACTGTGACATATTGCCGAAAACCATGATGCAACACAATGAGCAAAATGATTCTAAAATAACACCGTTTAATTAGAAACAATCGCAGTCTTACCACAGATATATACCGCCAAGCTATAAAGCTTATTCACCATAATTGAAAAGGCAATCACGCCACAGATTCACAATTTTGCTAATAGCAGGTTCATAAGTTTCACCCTTGGTCAATAGACGACTTAACTTGGCGTCTCACTTAGAATGTATTCATAGAAATGTAAAACACTTACAAATTTACGATACATGAGAAGAAAATGGCGAAAATATCCCATGAGTAGTTCAGGAGGCAATTAAGCTGCTTCCCTCAGCTTCAGTGATATGGGATTTACAATGGGCATTGTGGTCAAGGAAAGCCTCAAGGGCTGGTAAAGGAAAAGTTCAATTTCCAGAATTAAAGGATTAAATCGACAGCGTAGAAAGCAAACGCATTATGCTCCCGAATTACCAAAGCTCTGGAGCAATTATTTAGATTTAAACTATTGATTTCAACCAAGGGATCACAATTCTGCCTGCATAATCAATCTTTAGAAAGGAATATTTAGTGGCGCCAAACTGGTATTTAAAATATTAAAATTGTGTTAAAGAATATTTAAGTTTAACGTCAACGCACTCAATGAGTTGTAATTACAGAAGATCAGATTTTAAAATGCATTTTTAGTTATGACTTACCACATTCTTGAATGTAAAGCTTAAATTGCACTAGTATGCAGTTACGCTATTATTAACTAAATTTGGTGCAATAAAAAAAAGAAATACATTGTTGTCACGTAAATTGGCTTACTCTTAAAATGATAAACTTTCTAAATAGTCTAACATTTCTGAACATTAAATTGAATGTTGTAAAAAAATAGTCATATCAATCTATTTTAACTTCACTTTTTATCTGAAATTCTTAGTTTTCCTCATGAATCCTTTATTATTATATAAAAGTAATATGATATATATTATAGTATGTATATAGTATACGAGAATATGAGAATTAGAATAAAAGACTTGTACAGTATATGGGAGTTAGAATTACAGAAATTTAGGAAAAGCAAACCTCTTAAAACAACAAAAGTAAATTCTTAAGAAAAGAAATTAATCCTTTCGTTGTTTTTTTTTATATAATGTTTCTCTGACGCTCAAATTACAAGCAAAATAAATTTACTAAACAAATCTGTTTGATTATCGGAATTATATTTGTACTAAAATACAGAATCCAAAAAAAAGTAATTTGATTTTTTTTCATCCATTTTTAAAAATTACCAATAATTGATTTTACAAATTAAATAAATTTCAATGATGAATAAATGTTTCTCTTAAAGGAAAACAGCTGCAAATAAGAGCAAATTTGAAAAATTATTGTTTGGAAATAAACCACGTTTGGAAGATTTTACATTTAACGCAGCATAGGAACTATTTGTTTCATACTGTATTTCATAACCATTAACTATAAAAATGCTAAATAAAATACTTTTCATTCTTTGGAGCAAATTAATACAAATTAATGATAAATGTGTTTAATAAAAATTCTGTGTCAAAAGATTAAATAGTCAGTAATTTCCATGAATTTATCTTTCAAATATTTGTTTTCAATAAAATCTATTTAATCACAGAATTTTTCGTTCCTCCCTAATGGAATCGGTAAAAATTTTGAGAAATAATAAAAAAACAAGTACTCGCATACTAAATTTAAATTTTTTTTACTATGCTTATGGTAAACGCAAAAAGATTCCCGGAAAACTTATTTTGTGTAGAAAGATAGAAAAAAAATATTTTCATCCAGAGCAATATAAAATCTATATGTAGGAATGAAAATTATGAAATAAATGTATTCTGCAAAATAGTGCCTGCATGTTACAAAATAATACATAAACTCGGGGTTTTGTTATTTTCACAGTTGTCTTATGAATGACAAAAGGCTAAACAAGCATCCATTATTGGCCACAATGATGCAAAAAATGTTTATGTTACCAAAAGTGAGCAATGTTCAATTTGTTTTTCAATGTCCAATGTTCTTTTTTTTAAGGGAGTGCAGAATACTTTTTTTAACGTATGTAAACGTTTTAATTTTTATCCTGTTTCTCAACTTAATAAGCATATAAAAATGTTTAAAAATTTTAGGTTCCATTAATATATTTAATTTAGAATGTTCATCTTTCTAATTCTTGATATAAATTATATAATTATAACTTAATAATAATTGCAAATAATGTTTTATCTAAAATAAAAATACTCATGATCAAACAAGGTGAATAAAACATAAATAATAGTTAAAAAATGTGCCCAACTACAGTTTCAATTTTATAAATCTTTATATAAACCTTTAATAAACCTTGTTCAATGTTTTTTTTCGGTCCGACACTGAGAAAGGTTCTTGTTTATGGAACCAAAAACTATAATACGAAAATTCTTTTGCTATTATTTCCGCTTTATTCACTTTGATTAGCTACGTAGCACTAAATATATATTATCGTCTTCTGGATAAAAATTACCGTTACTTAAATTTGTTTTCTGATTTTCTTTTTTAGAAGCCTTATTTTCTCATTTAGATAAATGTATAACTTTAGGACTATTAGGGGTATGCAAATATTACATTACTGTTAATAGTACACACATATTCTTAAAACTGAAGCATTTCTTTTATCAGTTTTCAGTCTTTAATGCTTTTTAAGGGAAGGAAAATTTATAATTGTATCTGAATTAGCAAGAATATAGTGCTTAGATACATTTTTCTTCTCATTGAATTTCAAGTTCCCCTTAAATAATACATTTTAAACACTTTTTGTATCAAACCCATTTAATTTTAAGGCTGGTTTTCACTGTTCAGTTCGCACTATTACTAAAGATATTGTAATAAGTGCATCTGGTGACATCTAAAATATTTCTTGAATTCTAAAATATATTCGAAGTCATCAGTAGAATCTTAAAAGAATTTTATGAATAACTATGAATGATGAAGTAATAGAAGCGCTACATTAAATAAATAATCCAAAGAAACTGAAGTGATATTACTTGATTACGAACTCCATTCGCTTCAAAAATGTGCAAATTGGAATAATAGTCATGCTTCAAGTGCTCAAAAATAAGCGGCCATTTTTAAGACTTGCCAGATGCCAATGAGAAGAAAGAAAGTGATTTGAAATATAAAACAAAGTTGCCAACGAAAAATGCAAAAATAAGGAAGAGAAGCAAAACTAGAAAAACCACAGTAACCGAAAGAGAACAAAAGATAAAGAAACAAAACAAGAAAAACCACTGTGGCCGAGAGGGGCTAATTAGGATAATCTGGTCAGAAGTGTCACATATTTCTTAAGACCAAATGATCATTTTTTTAAATTTTTATATACACCTCATCTTATCTCCTTGTTCCAATTTTAAGTTTTAAACATAATTATATAGAAATAGTAGATTTAAAAGCCTCATTTGTTTAAATTCAATAAAATTTCCCTCGTGTTTTCATTTTACAAGGCACTATAAAAATACATTTTACGTCAGCGGGAAAATTAGAAGTTATAAATTTACGAATATTAATAACATTTTTATGCATTCATATATGGTACTAGAATATTTCCGTCATAGATATATATTTAAAAAAATTTTTTTTTAAATGTATATGTAAAATATTTTCGTACGAGACAAGACGGTATAATCGCTCTGTAGTTAAATTTCTGGAATGATTTTCACGAGTACATTGTAATTCTCAACTACACTTAAATAATTATTAATATTAATTCTTACATCCGACCAAATAATTTGATAGAATTATGTATACCTGCAATATATAATAGTCTGGTGTATATTATTCCGGACGATATCTGTTACATATCTTTTGCGTGTATTAGTGGCTGCAGGGATACTTGAAATTAAGCAATGGTAATCATTTGACTTGAAATTGGTGAAGCATTGAGTCCTCAAATCCCTTGGGCAATAACTGCCTATAGACTCATTAGTTCATCAGAATTAACTTAGAAGTAAACTGGCGTAAGCTTTTAGTTTACATTACTACATTATATAAATTGCATTAAATATAATCATCTAGTCACGTATTAACACAAAATTTATTAAATGATTAAGTATATCACATTATGAACAAACCCAAAAATAACAAAATCTTAATTATACATATAGAGTTACTCATTAAAATTATATTAAAATACTTATAAATGAGAAAGATCAAAGCTCAGTTGATTTATTTTTATTAAGGGCGATATTACGTCATAGAAAAGAGAACCGAAATAATTTTACTCAGTTTTTTGATGAAAGTTGGTTTTTAGTTATTGGCGAAAGATCCAGATATACCACACCTATAACTTGGTAGTTTTTCGATGAGTACATTTATTTTACACATTTGTTACTAAGTTCGTATTAGATCCATGGTGGCTTAGGGGATATATCGTTCGCCTTCCAATGAGGTGAACCGGGTTTGAATCCCAGTAATGGCTGGTTGGTACAAATCCCGCTCCTAGCTTGCAAACACCACAGTGACGTAAAAATATACTCAGTGGTAGACGGATCATGGGTTACAGTCCCCTTGCCATCTGGTTAACTGGGAGAGGTTTTCATGGTTTTCCTCTCCAAGTAACGCAAATATGAGTTAGTTCCATCAAAAAGTCCTCTACAAAGGCAACATTTACCCACTACTTGATCCAGGAGTTCCCTTGTCTTCTGGATTGGGCTCAAAATTACAAGGGTGAGGAGTTGATTATTAGTAATCGTAAACCCAAAATTGGGGCGACTTTTTGATTGTTATAAGGTCGTATTGATTCTAAATATTAATAATTTTAAGTATTAAACAACTTAGGTATTACGTTCGTATTAAAATTTAAGTTACTAAGTTCGTATTATTCGCTCTCATTTAGTATTAAGATATTTCAGGCAGAGATGCATAGATAAAAAATATAGAATTAATCATTTTATTTATTGTGAGTGAGACAAAACCTGATATAGCTCCAAAGTAAATTAGATAATTTTGAGGTTTTGGAGCAAGAACCAGTTGTAGGTATATCACACCTACAACTTGGTTTTTAAAGCAAACACATGCTTTTGTTAAAATCATTCATTTTGTTAGCATATCAAAATTAAAATAATGTTTAAGTTGCTAATAAACAATCATTTAAAAAAATAAACTCTTAAACATGAAATTTTATTTTCTTATACTTTCACATTAAAATTTTGAAATTCAACATATTCTTAAGATTTCCAGAGATGCCATTTATGGCAGTCTGAAGCAAACAAGAATCCTGGAGAAAGTTCTGTGAAGAGGTAAATTCTATCTCTGAAGGAGCTAGACTCCAGAGAATCCTTAGAAGGGATGAACCCATAATGGTTGGCACCTTAAAGGATGAGGATGGCAACTTTGCTACCACTGGAAAAGAGATAATGGAAGTTATGGCCAAAACTCACTTTCCAGGAGCCATTGATATGGATAGCAATGAAGGACAGCATTTCATTGGATCTGTAAAAAGAATACAAAGAAATCAATGGACCTTTGCTAAGAACGTTATCAATCAAAACAATGTCAGGTGGGCTATCTCCACCTTCAAACCACTTAAAAGCCCTGGACCTGATGGAATCATTCCTGTAATGATCCAAAAGGCAGGAGATCCTATCATCCCTGTGTTAACCAGAATTTACAGAGCCAGTCTGGCACTGGGACATATTCCAAAGCTATGGCAAAAGACCAGGATTGTTTACATTCCTAAACCTGGCAAAAGTAACTATGACCAGGCTAAGTCTTTCACACCAATTAGCTTATCTTCATTCTTTCTCAAAATTATGGAGAAAATCATTGATAGGCATATTAGGGATTACCTGGGTAGCAATAACCCCTTGCATAATCTACAGTTTGCCTACCAACCTGGTAAATCTACAGAGACAGCCTTACACAAGCTAGTATCTAAGATTGAAGACACCCTGGAGAGAAAGGAAATTGCATTGGCCACCTTCCTAGATATTCAGGGTGCTTTTGATAATACCTCTCACCCATCCATCCTTAATGCCTTAAGGGAAACAGGGATAGACCAAACTTTATGTTTATGGATTAAGTCCCTACTTATGGATAGAGCCATTCAAATGAATATCTTCAACGAGACATTAGAAAAGAAAACAACCAGCGGCTGTTCACAATGTTCGAATCTGGTTGTAAATAGCCTAATCAAACATCTAAATAATACAGGCTACTATACCCAGGAATATGCGGATGACATTGTCATACTCATCCTTGGCAAAGATTTTCACATAACTTGCCAACTTATGCAAAACGCTCTAAGTTATGTAAGCAAATGGTGCAGGGAGAGGAATCTGGACATAAATCCACAGAAGACCAATCTAGTACCATTCACTCGTAAAATAAAAAGGGAAGGCTTTTTTATCCCAAAACTTTTTAACGCTGAAATCAATATTGCCTCTGAGGTGAAATTTTTAGGCTTAATTCTTGACCAAAAACTCACCTGGAATAAACATGTTGATTACAAAATCAATCAAGCAAAAAAATGCATAATGATGTGCAGACGCATGCTTGGTAAAAACTGGGGATTACAACCAAAAATGATGCTTTGGATGTACACAGCAATTGTCAGGCCTGCTTTCACATATGCTTCAGTGATATGGTGGTGTAAAGTGGAACAGAAAACTGTGAAGGACAAGCTGGGAAGTCTGCAAAGACTGGCCTGCTTGTGTATCACAGGTGCAATGTCCACAGCCCCTACCAGAGCACTTGAGGCAATTCTGGACCTGACTCCTTTAGATATCTTCATGTGCAGCTCTGCCAGAATGACTGCATATAGAATGAAATTGCAATATCAATGGTATGACAAGCCCTCTTCTGGAGGTCATACCAGTATTACTAAGAAAATTTACCATCCAACTCTCCTTATGCCTTCTGACTGCATGGAGAGAAAGTACGTGTTTGAAAGACCATTTGAAGTAGTTTTTCCTACCAGAGAAGAATGGGATAACAACACGATCGATACAAAAAATGATGATCTAATCTGGTATACCGATGGATCAAAGAAAGGTAACCTCTCAACTGGGTGTCTGTGGCTTGTCACCAAGATTCAACCTTTTTGAAGGTCTTGGGGAGTATGCTACTGTCTTTCAGGCGGAGGTACTTGCTATTGTAAACTGTCTGCAGATAAATATTAAGAAAGGCTACCATGGTAAGCGGATTCCTATTTTCAGCGACAGTCAAGCAGCCTTGATGGCTCTTTACTCATTTCAAGTAAAATCAAAAATTGTTCTGGAATGCAAGAATCTCCTAATAGAACTGGCAAAAAGGAATAAAATCATTCTTATTTGGGTACCAGGGCATATGGGAATTGATGGTAATGAAAGAGCTGATGAACTCGCAAAACAGGGATCCTCTTTCAATCCAATAGGAACGGAACCCTTCTGTGGAATCAATATGAAGACTGCAAAGAAGGCCGTCCTAAAATGGGAAAAACAGGAGATGAACAAAGTTTGGCGCAATTCTCCTGGACAAAAACATGCTAAAAGCATGATCAGCAGCCCTTCTGCAAAAATTGCTTCTGAAATTCTTAGGCTCCCAAGATTGAAGATTCAAACAATTGTAGGCTTCATCACTGGGCATTATCATTTCAGGAAACATCTACATAGATTGGGACTTTTCGAACAAGAACCAATATGTCGGAAATGCCGTGAAGCGGTAGAATCAGCACATCACATCCTATACGAATGTGATGCCCTCGCCCTTACGCGCCTCACTACCTTAGGCAATCCCTATCCTAAAGAGCTTCACCTTAATTCCATTAAGGGACTGTCAGACTATATTAATAAAGTAGGCGACCCGAGACAATGGAACTAGGAAAAATTGGGCTTGGAGTATGGTACAAAATGCAACATGTGCAGAGGTGCCACATATCTGACAAGCTCAAGCAAGAAGAAGAAGAAGATGGCAGTCCAAACTTCGCACGTCATATCATATAAGAAAATGGTTACCCACTTGGTTATGTGTTCTAATACGTTGAATACCATGGGGGTCACCGGTGACAGGCACTGAGTTTGTTCATAGCGCGACGGGGGTCCCTGGTGACCGGCGAAGCCAAGATTATTAGAAACAAATAATTCGAGTAAATTTTTAATGCTTTTAATTTTTTTATATTTTTATCGTTACTAAAATGGTTTGACTAAATTAATGCAATATAGAACACACAAAAATAGTTTTATTTATATACACAGAGATGCCAACTTGCGCCTGACAGCAAATAAATATTTTCAAGTGATAGTTTATTAATTGTGATTCTTGGTTTAATAAATTCAATTTAGTAGATTTTTATCCACCACTATTTCTAAACAATTCGTAGGCTTATATAATTCACCACTTTTTTCAGATTGGTCATACTAAACCCATTCAAAAACTAGCAAAATCTGTCTAATATTTGCAAATTTAGTTTGTAGTTATTTACTATTTGGCCAGGTGGGCAAGCCATATAAAATTAGCATGGTTTTCAACGTGTTAAAAACAGAAAAATTTTAAAAGGTGGTTTTGACAGTTGGTACGTATTAATTTTTTTCAGCTGATAAGCATTTACTGCATATTTAGAACTTTGGTTTTAATAAATTTAGTTCACTTGCAATTTTGGTAAGAGGTAAGAAGAATTTAATTGCAGTTTTATGACGCAATTTGTAAAAAATAAAACCTTCTACACATTTAAGAAAATAGATTCAAAATAGAAGTATTTCCAGTAAGAAATGGTTTTTATATCACGACATACATTTGCCGAATAATTTTACAATTTATAGTTATTTCTTGCATCGATATAATCTTCAAAAAACTGTAAAAAAGAATTAAATACATAAAATATACAGCATAATTTTTCAAAATCATGCCATGATTACTATGTTCAAGCCTCAAAACTTAATAATTATGTAACTCAAAATATTTTTGCAGTTGCTTTGAAAAAAAAAAGGATATTTTGAAATACAAACTATTTTTATTACTAAAATTTTTCGATATCTTAAGAAAACATGTCGATGAATCTTGTGTCTAAAGTTTGTAACACTTTTTGCGTATTCCACACCTCACATACCCGAATCCATTTCCTAGATTTAGTTTTACATTTCGGTGAAAAGAAAGTAATGGTAGCGAATCGACTCAAAATTTGATTTTGAGACTGGCAAAAATATATTTTTATTCTATACTCTACCTTTTTCAAAACACTCTGAAAGCTGCTATCTGAAAATGGCATAGGAAATTTTTATTATTCAAATCAATATTTTTATTCAATGTTTGTATTTTTTTCAGAAGAATGCACAGACTTCAATTCCGTTTGTTTTTATATTTAAGAGTCTTTTTAAGCTCTAATGAAGGCGATAAATATTTTTGTGCTAAATTGTATGCATTATTTTTCTTTTGGCGCAAATTATTTTTAAAACCAATAATAATTGCCAGCAAAATTCCTTCTCCAATTTTTTTATTTTTAAATACTGATCTTCATTTTAGATGTATTTTATAAAACATATGAAATATCATACTAACTAAATAGTTTTAATTTTAACAATTATGATTCTATTCTTAAGTCTGGCTGCAGGTCAATATCATATAAATGAATCAATGAGTTTAAAAACTGGTCATCTAAAAAAAAAACTATATTTACAGGAGAGACAAAAAACTGAATGGATAAGTATCAAATTCTATATATGTATAGAGAGAGCATTTTTTACTGCACAAAATATACTATACCAAGCTGGTAGAAATGAATTTTTTATATACTAGCTATGTTTTAACGCCAGCTAAACCTAAAAATGCAGGAATCTCAATTTTGAAAAAAAGTGAGTTGACTGGTTTTCTGACTCAGCGAATCAAATGTATACATATTATTTTTTTTTTATATACGATTTAGATTGTTCATTTTAAAATTATAGAAAATCTTTTAATTATTTAATGCTAAAACTATTTATACACTCAATATTATAATTATTAAAAGCTTAATAAATTATTGTTACTTATTAAGCTACATTTCGTTAAGTCTAAATAGTCTTCGTCAAAATCCTCAGCACCAACAGTAGTTCCAAAAACATAAATCAACCCGTTAAAACCTAATTCATAATTTTTCAGTAATATTATGAATGTTTAGAAAAACTGTGGAAAAACTGAAATAATACTAAAAAATTATTTTTCGAAAAAGTGTGTTATAAAAGTGTGGGTGATATTATCAAACTTTCGTTTTGTAAAATACTAATAAAATGGTGTATATGAATTGCTTTATATATATCTTTATATTTATATATATATATATATATGCACTTTGATATTTCGTGCATAGATACAGATTTACAAAATATTTTTTTGAGAAATATTAATTCCATATGCCACATGCAGTAAAAAATTGTCGAATCGCTTTTTGATTACTGGATTTAAACCATTTTAATACAGTCACCACATTTACAATGCTGAACAAGAAATTATTTCTTCCTTATTCGAAGATAACTTCATAAGAAAAATATTAACAAAATGCTGCTTTATTCGTTAAAAATAAAAATTAACTTTTCAAAATTATCTATAGGGTTTTGTAAGTTGTAAATATTTAACAAATAAAACTGACAAATAATTGAAAATACTCGCCTTCAAGGCACTATATCAAAAGAAATAAAATCTCAAAAAAGATTCTTTTTTTCCTCGGAAATGTTACACCTTGACTAGATTCTAGAAGGTAATTTGCCGCAAGTTTCTTCTTAAGTGCTTGATATCAGACAAAAAAGTATTTTCTTTTTCTTACTGACAGAAGAAATAAATTTGAGATTAAATTTCAGCTTTACAAGGCAGAAAAAAAATTCTCCAGGAGAGGCTAAAAATTGTGGGATTAAAAGAAAAAGAGAGTTTATGTTTTATTCAACAGTATAAAACAAAGGAATTCGTTATTTTCAAGAACCGTAATTTTCAAAAAAAAGTGGAAATATTATTTTTCATTTTTTATTTCAAAATGAAACTATTCAATCTTAAATATGTTACTCTTGAAAATATACCCAACTTATTTGTAATCGTTTTAAAAGACTTTGAACACAAAGTGAAATACTCAAACAACTAAAAGATAAAATTGTTTCTGTTGTTAAAAACGCTTAAATTAAAAGAGAATAAAAAATGAACTATTAAATACACTAAACTTTCTATATTTATTTTCTTCACAAATCCTCTAGTTAATATATAATGAATTAAATCTACGTAAATATATTGTCGACGGGAATTATAAAGAATAATTAATACGAAGAGAAGTTAAATTAATAATTTAATGCACGTAAATAAACCATATCAAATCTTTCATTTAGAGTTATTTAATACTTCAAATATTTATTCAGATTGAGGCAAAAAGATGAAATAATTATTTTAGGCGTAGTTTAAAATTTGTTGAGAGCTATTTTGGAATTGCGTTTTTTTTTTCAAAAATGTTAGAAAACACTTTATGAGAAGACTAGGAGTAAAAAGAAAATATTTATTAAATTAATTTAATTCTGAAAATAATGGAATTGATTTTATATGCTGAGTTAACTAAAATGAGATTAGTATTAATTTTAAGTATTAAAATTTAATCAGTCTTTCAGCTTTACACTACAGGAGAAAATAGCACTAAGAATGAAAATTGCACAATTAAAAACAGTTCATGCTTTATTCAGTACTATAAGCAGAAAAAATATTTTGTTTTTAATATCGATTTTTTTAAATATTTATATTAGTTTATTTTATAAAAACACTTGTCTTCAAATAGAAAAAAACAACAAATGTTTTTATGGTACTATGGTACGGAGGCTCTTGTGATTGAGTAGGTAATGAGCATGCAGAACGCCCAATCTAAGTTAAGTTAATTGTAGAGTTTAACGGCAAAAGATCCGAATTAGGATCTGCACCAATCATCATATTAAAATATTAAAATAGATCAAAAGGTAAAATAAATGTTACAATATTATCTTTATGAAATACATGAAAAAAAAACTATAAATAGCAACACATGTATATTTAAAAATAAATAAAATCAGATTAATGTAAAATGCACGAAATAGGTAAAATGGTACCTGGCTATTAAATTAAAAAAGTGAATAAAATCAGATAAAAACAGCTATTTACTATATAAAATGCCAATAGACCGTAGGAGCGCGAGGATTTCTATACCAGCCTATTTATTTCAAGCCTATTTTTTGAAGAAAGAAATCGTACTATTAATGTTAGAATTCTACTTTTTAAAGGGCTTAACTTTCTATATAAAAGACAAGAATTTTTAATAAAAATAATAAATTTGATTAAGTTAATCGCTTTATTTATAGAAATGGGAGAAAATGTTTTTTTTTCCACTTTAATGTTTCAAACTGATGAAAAAAGAATTTATCTTTGTAGATTATATATATACAACGAATTATTGATCCTACAAGGCTTATAGTATTTCATTTTAAAACAATATTGTTATATTCAAGTAATAACGCTCATGGGCTGCAATAGCGGCACAACTCAAAAAATCATGTTTTGAGATAAGGGGGTTTAAAGTTTTCATTTCTAAGGAAAATGCATAATAAATGCTTTCGTTTGCTGAAACGAAGATTACCTTCAAGTTGAATTATGAGTTGTGCTAGCATTGCAGCAGAAAGAATGTGTATTTTAACATTTACACCAGTTCTTAATCCAAAACGCGTGTTTTTTGAGTTGTGCCAATATTGCAGCCCATGAGCGATATGTAATCATTTTATGAGACTTTGTATACATTGCAATTTAGTGATATATAAAAATATGTTTTTGTTGAGAAAACTAATATTCGAAAAAAATTTTAAAATCTCCAAATATTCATGTACATTTTCTTTTAAAAAAGTTCTAGATAAAATTTTACGAATTTAATATGTTGTTGCTAACATATGCCTGTTTAGGCAGCGGGGGTGTGATTGTTCTTGTTTTCCTGTGGCACCATCTACGGCCAAGAATTCGACTGCTGCCACACCGAACGTCACACCCGTTTATAGGGCGGACCCATTCATATATCCATTAATTCGTCCCCAGATTGTAATTTTGACCTGAATCAGAGAACGATCGATCTCCAATCCAGCACCCCCAGAGGTATTGATTTGATATGGGAACACGGAGGATTTTTGGGACTCGACAAATTTAATGTGCATTAGTCACTTACCTGCACAGGGAGTCTTCGGCAGGCGGGGTTCGAACCCACGAACTCTCAGATATGGGCCCAGCCCCTTAACGACCAGGCTATCCCGGCCTACGAATTTAACATACACAAAGCATATTACCGAAGGGAGTAAAGTTGAATAATTATAACAATTAAAGACGAATTAATGAGTGCAAATAAACGTTATTAATTTTTTCATTTAAAATAAATTAATGGGTTAAATATTCAGTTGGCTACATGCATGGATGAATAAGGATTCGTAACTTATTTAAATATCATTGGATAAAAACTTAAAAATCTAATGAAGTGCTTTATAGGCAAACGTTAGTTAGCTTTAAATTTTTTGAGTAAGAGCCAAAGATGGATGTACCACGCTCAACACTTGGTCAAAATTAAAAGTCTGGTTAAGGGAAAATGCTACAACTATAAAAAATTGATAAGCAACATTAAAAAACGCAACTTCTTTTTGAAAAATGCAATTGTCAATTTAAAATTTCAATTTGGACCAATTCTTGTGCCGGAAAAAAATAACTAAATACCAAATTATTTAGGGAAAAGCAATAATTTTTTTAAAAAAGTAGGTGTTTAGGCCCAATATATTCATTCATATTTCTGGGCCCCTACAAAAATATTAAACCCTTCCCCCGGGTTTAGCTTTAGCCACCATCTCGAATTTATTGGGAGGGAGAGAGGAGTCAAAAGAGGGGAGCTTAAGCTTCCTCCTGGAACTAAAAAATCTTCTGGTCATAATGATGTTTGGTTTTGAAACGCTCCAATTTGGTATTCTAAGAACGAAAATCCTTCGAAGAGATTCTCTAACAGAAATCTTTTTTTAAATAATTAGAACGGTAAAGAGGTGAGTTTTTGAATGTTTTTTATTTTTTATTTTCAATGGCAGAGAACTTGACAGTTTTCGAATGTTCTTTTAGAGATTTTGCCGCCAGTTTCATTTTTAGTTTTAAGAAAACGCTAGTTAGCTTACCATACTATAACTTTAAAATCTGTAAACAAGTGATAAATTTTTCTCCTATATATTTTTATACCCTTAATAAAATTAGATTAAAATAAAATTTAAAGAAATAGCAGTTTAGAATCTATAAGCTATTTAGTAGGTACACTATATAAAAAGTACAATTTATAACCTATACAAGGTGCCTGATATTTATGTCCAAAAATGTTTTTTTCTTTTTAATTTTCGTATTGAATTAGACTAAAATCAAATTTGAAATAGTTTTTCAATTGAGTTTAGCCAAAACTAATTCCAAATTTAGTTTAATATAAAAAATAAGCCACGTCCTTACATAAAAGTCCAATTTAATAGTAAAGTTCACCTGCAGTCTATAACTCCCCGGATCAGGTGGGTCTAGCCAGACTTTATAGATATTTAAAGTATTTTATACAAACGAAACTGCAAATTAGATCAAACTGTAAGAGAAATTAAATATGGAAAATTTGAAATATAAAGTTTTAAAGTATGCGTAAATAGTTTAAATATATATTTTAAATATACTGAACCCATTTATATGAACAAACTAACAATTCTTTTTTTTAAAAATATTCTTTATCAAAAACATTACAACTGAGCTACAACTACTGAAATTGATCTCTTTATTTAAATTAACTTATCTGTCAATTTAATGGATATTCCTTTTATTAAACTAATGTTGAATTTAAAACATCATTGTAAATCAAATTAGTATAATATAACGGCTTTTAAAATTTTGCCAAAGAGAAATTTCAATAGATTTATTTTATGCTCTAATACAAATTTATATCCCCATTTAATGTTTAGTTATTTAAAATTAACTCTCAGAAGCGAGAGCAATATAGCGATGTAGACTAAAAGCGATGTAGACTTGGTAAAAATTAAAAACACAGACAGCTGTGTATTTCACACACTTGATGAGCTTGTTTAAAGAATATGTTCTTTATTTAAATAATATTTTTCTTAATGATAGCTGTTTGAATTAGAATAAACATTAGTAATCTGACTTAAATTAAGATTAAGAAAAATTACTAAAGAGTATTTCATTTTATAAATAATTTTCAAAATTCAGCTAATTTTTGAACTATTTTGTGATTAAATTTTTTTTTCATACATAAAGTTTATTTATTCTACAATAAAAAGTGATTTACACTTTTATTTCCCGGATAAAATATTCAAATCTAAATGTATCTTTTTTTTCATGCAGGCATTTTACGTCTACAATAAAATCTCCAGACTACTGAATTACTCCAATCTGCATTATTTAAGAAAACTAGCTCTCAATTTAGTGTTTTTTGAACATGTGAAACAACGACTGCGTTTTATTAGAGTTTATTATACTCGTTCGAATTAAAATTTATAAGCATATGTAATTTAAATCCTGTTTCTTTAATTTAAACATTAAATAAATTTCGCTGTTGCCATTTAATGATTATTTTATTGACGCATTAAAATATTTGTTTATAAAAAAGAAGTATTTTATTTACCAGAAAAAGTGTCAGAATAAAAAGATATGTATACATTATTGTACATATTTTAGTATTCATTATTTTTGAAAATTAATTTTGCATATTGCTTATTTTATTATACTTATCTGGGTTTTAAATAAGATTTAAAAAGTACAGTATTTTAAACTTGTTCCCTGAATTCCAACATCAAATAAATTCCACTTTGAAAGTGTTATAATAAATTTTACTCTTGTAATTTAATGATTGTTTTAAATTTTGTTGATGCATCAAGCGCGTTTGTTAGAAAAGAAAAGAGTTTTATGATTTATTTACTGGAAAAAAATATTCGAATTTATGTATTTTCTTTTCATTTTTTACATATTTACGCATTAATATGTCTATTACAATCTGATTTACTTCAGAAAATTGGTTTTAAATTGAGTGCGTCTTTTTTACGCGTTCTTTCAAACACGTAAGGCACCAATTTATGCATTTGAAAGAATTATAGTTTTTCACAATTCATTTTACTATACTTGTCAGCAGTTTTTTTTTTAAAAATAATATTTATAAATAATATTCGAAAATGATTAGAGACTGAGTCTTGTTTTATTAATTTTAACATTAAATAAATTGCTGCTTTAAAGAACACGAAAAAATATTTTTTTATAAATACTTATTTTTTTAATTAAAATACTATTCTTTATCGACTGTCTTGTACGTGACAATTATTCCTTTTCTTTTTTTAGTCAACTTTTTTTAGAGCTTTCCTTTTTTTCTGTTTTTTTCAAACATTCTTCTATTTTTTAATTCCGAAATTTTTCCAAACTTTTTACATTAAATTGAGTTTTTATTTTTCAATTATTTAAACATTTATTTCATTAATACTTTCACGCTTCAAAAAACTAAATATTCGCAAACGAAACGTCAGAAAGCCGTTGACAGCATATTCAATATTAAAAAAAATCTTAGTTTTTAAATGATTAAACAAAGTATTAAATTTTACTGATGAGCGCTTCAGCGCCATAGGAGCAATTAGGAACAATTTTACGCTTTTGCAATACTGCACAAATCAAATAATTTTATATTTATGTAGTAATATGAATAAAATAACTCTTTTGCATTCCAATCATACTGTGAAATAAAAATTTTTTAAAAATATAAATGACGATGTAACTGAAAAACAAAAAAAATAAAATCGAAGTCAAATTTAAAGTTAAATTTAAGAAGCAATATTAACACAAAAGCAATATTAACACAAAATTTGTCTTCAAGTAAATTGAAAAAAGATTAGAGAATTAGAATTGAAATTGATGAATAACATGAATGCAGTACAGGATATTCAGTTCAATAGTTTATGTATTTTTTCCAAATTAGCTTTGGGACACGAATAACACTTTTGTTTCGTTTAACAATTATTAACTCTCTGAAGCAGAATTTTTTTCATCAAACATATTTTTCATAATGTTTTCATTATGTATTAATTTAGGTCAAAATAAGTAAAATATATTATGTTTAACATTTTAATAAATTATGCTTATAAAATACAACATTAACACTGATGTCTTTTTCTGCGTTAAAAGAATAATCTTCAAAACACAGCTTATTTCCAAACCATAATTTTTCAAATTTGCAGTTATTTTGATCTAACAAAAGCAATTTTTCATCATTAAAATTTCTTTAATTTATAAAATTAATTATTTATAAATTTTGGAATATGAATGAAAAAAACTGGTTTTCAAATTACTTTTTTTTATTTTAGATATCAATACAAGTTATATTCCGATAATTTTACAGATTTTTTGGTAACTACAAGACTAATTTTCATAATTAAAAAATATCAAAAATATATTTTTGCTCGTAATTAGAGAGTCAAAAAAATTTATAAAAAATGTATAAAAGAAGCACTGGTGTCCCACGTGTGTCAAAGAGTTAACAGAAAAGTTCCTGCATCATCAATGCATCAAGCATATCTTTCGATGAAGTCCTGCTTTTCATTTTTATTTTTACTGTTCTACTTCAATTAGAATTCTCTAAACTTTTTATAGTTTCTTTTGTAATCTCATTCGTTATTGACATATTTCAGGCATATTTGCAAATTAAACAGTTATCGTCCACATCCTTAAATTAAGCTGATGTAACATTCAACATTGTAATATTCTAAATGAGCTATTATTTTTAATTCTAAATTTTTATTACGAACGCACTGATGCAATCATCTCAACAACTACAAGACTAATTTTTATAATTAAAAAATATCAGAAAAATAATTTTGCTTGTAATTAGATCATCAGAAAAAAAAATGCATAAAAAATGTATAAAAGGACTACCGGTGTCCCATGTGCGTCAAAGGGTTAACAGAAAAGTTCCTGCATCATCAATGCATCAAGAATATCTTTCGATGAAGTACAGCTTTACATTTTTAGTTTTACTGTTCTATTTCAATTAGAATTCTCTAAACATTTTATAGTTTATTTTTTGTATTCTCATTCGTTACTGAGATATTTCAGACATATCTGCAAATTAAACAGTTATCGTCCACAGATAAAATCCTTGAATTAAGCTGATGTAACATTCAACATTGTAATATTCTGAATGAACTATTATTTTTAATTATAAATTTTTATTACGAGCGCACTGATGCAATCATCTCAAAAATTCCACTGGTCAAAGTAATAGCGGTTCCTATAATTTTAAAGCCAGACATCTTCCCAGAATGATTGCGTAATATTCCCAAAACGAAACATAATAAAGAATGAGAAATAATTCTGATGTGTAGTCTGGTCGAATGGGGACACCCCGGGCTTACATAATACCCTTCCACAGATCATCAGTACTTCGAACAAAAAGAGTGATGACTCACGTGACGTTCAATACCCCCTAAAACTATCATTAGCAACCATTTCCCAAAACTCTTTTTAACGATTAGCTCTCGGTTTGTAGAGAACAATTACTTACAGCTAGACAGCACGTCTCCTGGTTATTCGATTAAAAGGAACTTCTTCATTTCTTGGAATTTATTCCTAATCTTTCTATTGATGGCCATTACTGAAACGAAACTAAGTGGACACATAAGGATGGACCATAAGAGTTCAATTGTTTGCAGTAATTGATTTGTTTTGGGAGCATGAGGTTGAGAATAACTCATTTCTTCTTCGTCTCTTTCAAATAAACTATTTTCTGCTGAGTTCTAACGAAAGAAACATTTCAATATAATGGGTGAATATATGTCGAAAAGATCATCAAAAATTATAATTTCACACGTTTTTTTTAATTAATGTGAGTAAAAGTTTTATGAATCCATATATTTAATGCTGTGAAATTTCATGCATTATTACATATTTATAATTATTTTTGGTAAATACTTTAATTTTATGAGCTATGAGTAAAACAACTGTGGAAATACCTCTAAAGAATTTTGCACTTTGCATGAATTTTATTTTTCACTTTAAACAATTCAAGAAAGAAAAATATATATACTCAATTTATATGAAATTATGTGTTTATTTTAATTAAGATTGTAGTTAGTATGCAAATTTTTGACTTGCTGCTGCGAGAGTCATAAAAGGCTCTATCGCCTCAAGCTTTGAGCCTGTAAATGTGGAAACACCAAATATTATGTGGTGTGACTACTGGCCAATATGTTTACATAGAGTGCAAGCACTTTGGTCTAAGTGTATGGTGCAGATTTCGATTGCTATAAGATCCTGAATCTGACAATTTCTTAAAATTGATTCTCATGTCAGAAAAAGAGAAGACAAAGTTTTTATTCTAACATCATCACTTTCTATACAAATTAATAATGCTTTAAATATAAAGCAACGCCGCTTTATATTTCCTGTATAAATTGTATGCATAACTAAACAATAGCTAGTTAAAGTTTTTACGATTATATTTGGGATGTTCTCTCCACTATTGATGGTCAATGAACATTGTAGTTTTACTTAGTTTGAGCTTTTGGCACAAGTGCCAGAAATGGTTATACCGCTCCATGAACTTGGTCTGAAAATCGAGCTCTACGCTAAATAAGAGCTATCAATAATTTAAAAAATTAAATTAAATTGAGGTATAAAATCCAATTTTTTTATGGTAAAAAATCGCACCAAGTTTTTACTTGGTAAAACTGGCTTATATGTAATAAGTGTAGGCGTATATGTAATACGTGTAGGACCAATACGCAAATGATTCAGTATAACTTCGTATTTTCTCGGTAGAGTTAGTTTCATTACTGATTGTATACTTGGCTTAAGACTGTGACTTGTTAAGATAAATTGTGTTTCCAATATCTGAATATAATAATAGCGCAAAAATTGATTGATAATTGATTGATAGTTTTAGACGGGGTATATCCAGAAATGACTCTTGGCGCAAGAGTCATTTCTGATTACTCTTGTGCAAGAGTCATTGCTGGGTGTAGGCCGTTTTAAACTAGGAGTTAACATAACTAAATTTACATGTTGGCAAATTGGTTAAAATCAGCTCAGTTATTACTCAAGTAACCAATTTAAAATGAGGATGACAAGGTTAAAATTAGACCTGATTCGAATTAAACTACGATGGCTCTAAGGTAAACCATTATAACTGGCTAGAAAATAAAAATTAAATAAGAATATGATATCCCGAGTCCTTGAGGTAAAACAAAAGATTTGAATTTGGATAGTTTCTTATCTAAGTAGATAAATGTGGACAATCTCATTTAGAATATCGACGTCTAAAAAGAGACACTAAAGAATTTTCGATACTGAAATAACATAATATCTTTTTAATGGTTCCTAGCTTGTGGAATAGGTTGGTTTTGCTTCCCTGAGAAAATGTTTATGTGTTAGACAGGCGTAGTATTTTGCCAGAAACATTTGATTACCATGTAATCAGTATCACTTACAGAAACAGTGTAGAATGCATACCGTATTTGATGCAAAGTTACATTTTTTTCCAAGATGGCTGTATGATAAGTTTTGTTGCAACCCCCTCCTTGGTTAGGTATTCAAATTTTTTATTTCATAGCATGTTAGTGAAGTATAAAGTAATTAAAGTTTTAAAATCTCATTATCTAAAATATTATCTACCTTTCTTTAATTTATTGCAATTTATTCAGCATTTTTTCCAAGATGGCTGCATGTTAAGTTTTGTTATAACTCCCTCCTTGGTTAGGAATTTAAATTTTTTCTTTCACATCATGTTAGTGAAGTATAAAATAATTACAGTTTTAAAACCTTAGTATCCAAAATTTCATATAATTTTTTTTTCATTTTTTGCAATTTATTCAGCATTTATTGTTACATGTATTAATCAGTATACATATTTCAAATTTCGCTAAGCAATAAATTGGCTATTCCGCTATAGGCTTAATCAAGAATAATAATTTTTTCTAAACGATTATTTAAGTAACTGTTTTAGGCATTCATTTTTAGTAAGGAAATATTTCAGGCATAAATACAGATACAAAATTTTTGACCTGAAAATTAAATTTTTTTTTGCCTCTCAAATATGGGGCAAAATAGTGAAATCACTCAAGTATTTTAAGTTAGATTATATTACATATTTAAAACATAGTAATAATGCATTAAATATTGTACAAAATTGGCAATAAAGTTATAATATTTAAATACAAATTTACAGAATTCTTTCCAAAAATAAATAAATAATACGAAATAAATCTTATTTTATTCTTCGCAGTTTTGTGCTAAATTGCAATTTTGTTGGAATAAAATCTGAATAAGTTTTGTACCTCAAGCAAATTGAATGAATAACATCGAAATTTAAAATAATTGGTATGTTGTAGTGAACACCGTTACTGTATATATTAGCACAATAAACTTGTTTCAACTTTTGCCATTTGAAAAGTACCTTGTTAATACAACTTTTTTTTCATTCCATTTAATCAAAATACAAATTCACTAAACACAATGAAAAGTTTTCATTTATTCCGAGCAATTTCTTTCTACTTTGATTATTTCAAGCTTCATTTCAAAGGAAAAGTAAAATTGGCTGCAGCTTTCAAGCGCAAAAACTTTAGCTCCTCTCGTTTTAATAACAAATCAGTGAACTATTGTTTCGGTACCTTGTATTTCTTTCAACTTTTGCTTAAATTAAATCCCACTATTTCGACCGGAAAATCCACGCCCTCATCCCCAAGACACAATCTATAGATACGGAAGTCCCACTTGTAATCACTGCTTCCGAAAACCTGAATTTACTCTCTAAGCCCAAGCTCCTATTTCTTCTGCTTTAAGATGTATAGAATACTGCCTGGATAGGGGGTGGAGAATTTTTCTTTGCAGTTAGGAGTTGGAAATCGATAAGTTTTGCTCTTCTTTTCCAAAATCTCCTAGACTTTTAAATAAAGTGGTAGATATTTATCCGGGGAGTAAGCAAAATCTTTTGGTGACTCAGAATCAGACAAAAAAGGATGTCGTTTCGAACTTCATTCGCAGATCGAGTGATAACCGGTTGAAGGGTTCAATCAGTATGCAGATATGGAAATAGCGGAACTTAAGATAACTGGAATAACATTTTTGTTCCTTTTTTTCCCATCTCCCCTTTCAAGCAATGTCTTAGGATGACGAACGCGCCCACAATTTGCTCACGAGGCGAGAAATTAAACGCGACTCGGATGATTTTCCGGCTGACGTCACACCCTGCGTTCTTGGTTTCGCAAGCATCGAGATGTAATGGAGCACACCATCTAAGCCACGTTAATTTGAGAGACTTTCCTCCTAGTTTCCATAACTTAAGTTGACCTTTTCTCAGTTTTCTTGCTAGGGTTATGTATCTAGTTTACTTTAGTCAAATTTCGGGGACATAATTGAAATTTTCCTTTAACAAAGTTCTGTCCTAAATTTGTAAAAGTTATTATATTACTGTGAACAACATAAATAAGACAAAGGTCAAGGAATCCCTAAGCGTTTTGATATTCTGTCTAACAATTTTCACTTCTCTGTCTAAATAAAGGCAAGCTTATAATAACAAACCTAATTAATTGTTATTTTAGATAAGCGAAAGGAAAATGCCTGCATTCCCTTTGGTGCTTTTAAAACTTCATTAACCCGGAATAAAAACAACCGATATGGACTTATTAGTTACACAGAGAAATAGCAAATGATTCATTAAATGTTTTGTTTGCAGCGTAAAAACTGCGGATGTAACTTAGCTGCATCAAACTCCAGTAAAAGACATGAAAAAAATATATATTTTGCTATCCTCGCTGCCCGGTAAACTTCTTTCTTTTAATTAGACTCGCAGTGCACAAGTGATTAGTGGCTGGTTGGAGCATGCGCAGTGGTGCTGCTTTTCAGCAGAAATAAGTTGACCGGACAGATGCAGAATCAATGTATTATGAACTATAGGTAACAATATGCTTAACGTATTGAGCTATATCAATGGCAAACGGCAAAATGTGTTTATTATGATACAAATGAAGAAGACTAGCAAAATCAAATCATCGAGCCAAAGTTATAAGCAGAAAAAAATTGACAGAAAAATAGGAAAGTCTTAATTAAAAAAGAAATTGGTAAGGTTAGAGAGACAGTATTCGTGAATGCAGACAAATTTGTTAGATAGAAGATCTTAAATATTATTTTGATAACCTATTGGTAATGACGCTGCTTGGGACGCCATCCTAAAAATATTATTGTCTTCGTCTTTCGCCGTCGAGAATCAACTCAGGCACATGATTTGATTTTTGACTTACTGGTCAAAGCAGAAAAAAAGAGCTTGGTCACTAAAGTTGTATGAAAAACAAAGTGGTGATAAACAAAATAAAGAATTATTCAACGAATATCTAAAGATTTTAAAATGTAGTTTTCTGGCATTGTAACATGCAAATTATGTCTTATAATGATGATTCATATAAGTAAAAAATAACTATAAAAATATAAGTATAAGGTTAAAAATGTAATGATAATTGATATATTGGTACGGCTAGCCGAAATTAAATGTGTTCATTAGATATATTTAATAGTAAAAATAATCTTGTCTTAGTCTTTTTTGCATTAGCAGAGCGTTTGAAAGATTAACAGAATTGTTCTTGATTTAAAATTTTGCTTTAAATTGCTTCAATAGTGCAAAAAATGCTGTTTCATTAAATTAAATTAAAAGTGGGGTTAAAGCTCATAATATTTTTTTGAACCTTAAAACAGATTAAAAGGAAAAATTTGTTTTTTCAGTAAAGAACATGATGATAAATTCGACTTAAGAACCTACATGATGGAAAGGTAACGTGGATGGAAAGGTAACGTGCTGACCACAGAGAAGTACATATCTTAAGTGATCGATTAATCAAATTAAAATTGCATTTTTCCTGCTCAGCGTTTTTATGTCTGATTGCCCAAATATTATTTTAAATGATTAATTACAATTTATATTGATTTCTACATTAAAGTACATTAGCCATTTTCAAACTATTTTAAATGAATTGCTTTAACAGAAATACCATAAAGAATGTATTTCACTTTGAAATATATCAATATACACATTCCAATTTTTTAAATCAAAAGAAAATGTTTCTTAAAAAATTCATCTATTTATTCCAAAAACGTATTTGATAGGTATACATAGTATTGGGAGCACAATTTAATATAGAAAATACAAAATCCTTCCCCCTTATTATTATTCTCATATTCAATAAACAATTTTAATATGAATTCCTAGAATTTTTCCCTAGTCTATTATCTATTTTCAAGAAAGTATATGACTTACGCATATATTTTGCATCCACGAATTGATGATACCGTGTATAGTAGTTATGGTATGCGTTTTTCATATTCTTCATTTGCATAAAATTTAAATAAAACAAAGCTTCATCCTCAGCCAAGGAATATTTCTTGCCAAAAAAATACCACGTATTATTTTCTCACCGAGTGTCAAAAAAATATCCATATAAAATGAAAATTGTTAGTTAAACTTCTTTTAACATAAGAAACATTAAATTATACAGATAAGCAGGCATTGTGTTGGAAATTTAAACTTTTAAATTTTCAAATTAAACAGATGGATGAGCAAAAAAACATTAACATTTAATTATTTCTATAGCAAAACGTTGGGAAATATTTCACAGTTGTGTTGGTATTTAATGAAGTTGAATAAATTTAAATAATATATAATAATTTTGTCTGTAAAACTATTAAATTTTGTCTGTATGACAATAAATTTTAAGTGAAACTTAATTAGAATATGTGTCATTTTATTTGGAAAGGTAGAACCGAAAGAAAGTTCTTGTACGAAATTAAAAATATCTCGGTAAAGATAGGTGTTTAGTATTTTATTGAAGATGAATATACGGATTTCGTAGTCTTAAGTGATGAGCAAAAGTTAAGAAGCAAAAATTCTTTTTTTTTAACATATTACAAAACTTAAAATTTTAAATGATTTTTTTTTTCATATTTAGCTTTAAATTCAAAGTTAATTTCCAATGGTAATAGATTTTATTTTATTTTATAAACAACGTTGAAAAATCCGTACCAATTCTAAGTTTACAACTATCCATGTTCAATTTCGTAAACATTTGATTTTGAACCAGAAGACAAGGGAATTTTGAATCAGAAGACAAGGGATCTCCTGGATGAAGCATTGTGAGAAATATCCTTCCTGGAGGACTTTTTGATGGAACTAACCTGAATTTGTGTTGCATGGAGAGGAAAACCATGAAGACTTCCCACGGTTCACCCGACAGCAAAGAGACTAACCCAGGATCCATCAACCACTGGGGGTATTTTACGCCAGAACTGTGTCTAGACGTAGAATTTATATCTACGAGCCATCACTACGATTTGAACCTAGACCTCATTGGGAGGTGATTGCTCTATCCCCTGAGCGACATCGGCTCAATAATCAGTGATTGTTAATGTTTTTCATTTGAATGTAAATAACATTTTCAATATTTCTTCCCTGTATTTATGATTGACATAAGGTTTTTGGCACAAGAGAAATGCTTTGATTAACCTGGCCAAAAACCAGGTAAAAATAAAAAATAAAAATAGATTAAAACTTCATTTGTAGAAAGTTAAAAGGGCAATTATGAAACTAAAACTAATTCGAATTCAAATCTTTTTCTTTGGAAACAGAATAAAATTGGCTTCCTAGTTAAAATGTAAAACTTAAATAAGAAAAAATACTTTGTCTTTGAGGTAAAATATAAAATTCGGGTGAGGAAACTTTTCAATTCAAGATTCTAAATTAGGAGAATCACAATTGAAATATCGACGTCTCATAAGCTTACATTTCCGACCCCGACATAACAAATGTTTAAACGTTAATATTTCCTGGCCAATGGGATAAGCCGGTGCTGAGTCATTAAAGAGAAAGCTCTAATGTTTATACTGGATTAAAAGAGATTTACACTTTTAGAATTGAAACTAGCCAAATGGTTTAAATTTAATTGAATTGGCTACGATGTATAACGATTGAAGGTCTAAAATTAAATTGAATGTGCTTTTTATAAGATGATCGTCTGTTCATAAACTTTAGGGGAAGAGTATGGCTTTTAAAAGTTTAAATATTTAGGAAGTATATTAAAGTTTTTGGGTTGTAAATTACAATTTTTTCTTGTGCTACGGTAGCTATTCAACATAATAAACAAAAATACAAAAAGGCTATTTTCCTCGTTATAGGGAAAACTAGAATTCGTAATTTTTTACTGCTTTTTTGTGAATAGGAATAAAATTATTTTCAATTATTACACTATTTAAGGTATAAACACATTTAAATTTTTTTTTTTTTGAAAAAATAATCAGCTAAGGTAACATCGCATGAGAGACAAAATGGTAGAATCTGCTGAAACTATTTTCAAATCTATAACATAGTATATTTATGAAAGCATGCACCAAGTTATATTATTAGCAAACTATTTTAGTTATTTTAATATTTCTATAACGTTAACTAATACCTTTTAGACAAAATAAACTTTTTTCTCTTATATCTTCTTTCTCTTCAAAAGTCCTGAAACTATTTTCCAAACTTTGTTTTTAAACACGTTACTTTTCAGAAATTTAATGCATTAAAATATTATAACATTTTTATATTTTATTTTATAACCGTCGTTGAACAGCCGACCCAATTTCATGGGTTTATGACTACTTACGTTCAACTCCGTAGCCTTGTAATTTTGAACCAATCCAGAAGACGAGGAAACTACTGGATCAGTACCCCCAGAGGTATTGATTTGTTGTGGGAACATGGAGGACTTTGAGACTCGACAGATTTAGCGTGCATCAGTCACCATTTACTACACGGGGAGTCTTCGGCCGGCGAGGATCGAACCCACGACCTCTTGGATATGGGCCCAGCGCCCTTAACATTTTTATAGCAATAAATTTCCAAAATAACTTCAATAAAACTTTAAAATTTTGGCAGTAGCAGATGGGTTACATTTGAAAATGTACCACATCTCGCCCAATGCATTTTATTTTATACCCAGCAGTAAACAGCCGGCCCCTTCTAAGTTACCTCCAGGTATTCACTAAAAAGTGCATAACATTTATTTGTTGTTTCATTTATGTTCAGAGACCAGGATAGTCTGGTTGGTAGAGGATTGGACCCATGTTCAAGAGATCGTGAGTTTGATTCCCATCGCTAAATCTGTTGGTGTCACTAAATCCTCCAAGTTCCCGTAACAAATCAATACCTCTAAAGGTACTCGATTGGAGAATACTCGTGATTTAGTTCAGGTCAAAATTATTATACGCGGAAGGGTTATGTGAATGTGTCTTCCCTGTAAAACGGGCTGCGACGTACAAGTGTGGCAGAAGAATTCTTGGCCATAGATGGCGCCACTAGAAAACAAGAAGCTCACCCCTCTACCTTAAAATAGGCTTGTCAGTTTAACAAGTGGCATTCATGTTTAGCTTTAAATGACATACTAATGTTTTTGAAAAACTCTACAATCCTGATTTCTTTTTTTTTTTTTTTTAATTCTGCTACAGTTATATTTTTTGAACGCCAATGTTTTTGTCGATTGTTAGTTCACAGTTTTAGCTACACCACTTCTAACTCTTGGTCGATATTAGTCTCGATTATTTTTTGGAAACTAGATAACGCTAACGATGCGCTTGAAAATACTATGAAGTTTTGGCATTTAAAATATTTATGAAAATTTTACTCCTTTAGATAAAATTAGTTACACAAAAATCGGAAAATACCTAAAGGAAAAATTCTATATGGAATTGCACTGTGTTACTTTGATCATCTTAATAGTTCCTCGGTTAGTTCAAAATAAGAAACTGATCTCTGAACGATTATACAATTCAACAGACTTCCACCACTTTTCATGACTTTCAAAATAAAGACATATAAAAAGGAATATTTTTACTAAGCCATTAAAACTTTTGAAAAAAGACATCCTATAAATTGGAAGACCTATATGATAGCAGATTTATTGTGGGAAGTTTCAGAGGGACTATTTTCTTATATATATCTCTCCAGAAAATCATTCCAGACAAATTTTTTATGGCTGTAACATAAAGACAATCTGCTGTTTTTTTCTGATTATTTGTCATAGTAAAGCTATTTTTTTTTCAAATCTTATATTACATTTTGTATTATGAGTAATAAAGGAAGAAATAACGTAAAATATTTCTTTCAAAAATATTTATTGATAGTTATAGAACAATCAAATGTAACTTTTTGAAAATTATTAAGAAAATTCCAATTTACTTTTCTATCTTTCTTAATGTGCTTGCTATTCTATTATTTATCTTAGAGCAATTACAATATTTTCAGTGTTCGTATAGTTACTATTATCAAATTAAATTCTCAAGTAAAAACATCAGTTGAATATTCTTAAAAGAAACTTGAACTTCATAAGCAAATTCCACAGTTCGCATTAAGAATAATTTTTGGTTTTATAAAGTTTAAAGGAAAAAAAAAAGAGCTTTTAGAAAAACTGAAACGTATTCAAATAATTTAAAGGAAATTTAAATGAAAGCTATATTTTTCTTAATTATTTTTAATTTCCTTAATATAAAATGATTACAACGCTAAAAGAGTTATAGGTTATTCTTAAGGATTTAAGGTAATTTTTTTTTTTTTTTTTTTTTGCGTCAATTGTGAAAATCCGGAAAAATTTTAGGAGAAAGTTGCGTTTTAAAAGTTTTTTTTAAAGTAAAGTTGTTGTTTTTTTTCAGTAACATGTTTAAAATTCCGTAAGAAATTTTGAAAGTAACCTACATTATTTTTTATTTTACGCGATTTCGCTCAATGATCTTCAAGGTTTTTTGAATTAAAGTTATATCTGTTAGAGATTTGGTAATATTTTTTTACTTCTTTACGTAATATGTAAGAGGCGAATAAAAGCTTTAATACAAAATAAGTTATTTAATTTTTAGTAAACCCTTTAGTATAAAACTGCTTTTTTAAAAATTGAGCATTCGAAAATCTGAACAACAAAAAATATCCAAAATTTATAAAAAGTAAAAAATTTCGTAACAAAAGCACTTTTTTCGGGATAGGAATACTCGTTAAATAGAATTAATAATAGGGACATATTAACAATTCTAAAATTCCAACATATTTAGACAGCATATTAGACAGTTCTAGATATTTAGACATCCCAATATTGGTGCCACATTGCATGTTCTTATAAGACCCATATTGAGCAAATTTAGTGCCCAGCTAGAGTCAAGGTAAAATTGTTGCTATGGAATTAATAATATAATTAATATTATAATTAATCTATGTAATTACGCTTGGTTCAAATTAAACTAGAAACATTCCCGGACCATTAAGTTAGTTATTTTTGGCGCAAGAGCCGGGAAAGGCTATATCGCGCCTTACACTAAGTTGATTTTGAAATTCTGTTTTAAATTAAGGTAAGATATCCAGTGTCTTTAAGATAATCAATAAGGTTTATGTGTGGATCGTCACCAATTAAAATTTATAACTTGGGATAATCACACCGGAGAGTTAAAGGTCGTCTGTTTCTGTTGCGTTGCCTAATACAGCTTGAAAAACCAAAATTTTATTTTAAACTAAAATAACGAAAGGGAACCTTATTCTCAACAAATCTTAACAGTTAACTAACATTTTAGTGTAGGTACGTGAAATAAATTAAACTCTTATGTATATATTTATGTATAATTAATTCTAGGCCTACTGAAACCAGTAGTGAATTTATAAAGTTTAAGCAATATCCTTGTATTTGGTATCATTTTAAAGGAAGTTTGTTGTAATTTATGAATTGAAAAGTACTTTTTCGGAGTTATGCATGATTATAGTTATATTTATCATAAATAGAGAGCATTCATGATTTCGACTTAGTCTTCCAAAAAAACTGTTTTTTTAAAGAAGAATAAGTTATTAAAAATATTGCGATTTTACATATAGTTTGATTTATATTGTAAAATAAATTGTTCCTGAATTTAATTACCTCCAAAAGAAATTTTCTTATTTTTTTAGTCAAAAAGTTTCTCAAATATATATTTGCCCCCTCTGTTTCAATTATTCTTTTAAGTTTATTTTATTCATTACTCAAAAAGCCTTCAAACTTAATATTTGGTTTTTACAATTAAATCTATTAGTATAATCATGTCATGTTATATTTTTGGAGAAAAAAATTAAAAATTTTAAAGTTTCTCATGTGTAAGAGGAGATGTAAGGGGGGGGGGAGTAACAGAGAGAAGATGTGACAGAGAAGACAAAACTAAATGTCCCCTCAGTTACACAAAATTGATTCTCAACAAATCTTAACAGTTAGCTAACATTTTAGTGTAAGTACGTGAAATAAATTAAACTCATATATATATATATATATATATATATATATATATATATATATATATATATATATATATATATATATATATATATATATATATATATATATATATATATATATATATATATATATATATATATAAATAAATAATAAATTCAAAATATATAATGCGCTCAAAATGCAGAGAAAACAAGGGAAAAATTACGGAACAATGAAAGAAGGGGAAAAAAAAGAAAAATAATAATAAAAATAAAACTAACAAGAAACCGGAATAAAAAAAAGAAATAATTCGAAAAAAAAGAGGACAAAGATTTTAAAAAAAATCCGGAAAATGAAAGAAATAATCTTTTCATCAGCTCACACGATTATATCCACAAAAAAGAGTGGTTTCTAATATTGTATCAATAAAGCCGAAGCAAAATATATCAATACAATGCGCAATATATAAATATATGAGCAATAAATGAAACTTACTGCTCTTCTTAATTTTCTTCGCGTTCTCAGTATTTATTTATTATGCTATATATATATATATATATATATATATATATATATATATATATATATATATATATATATATATATATATATATATATATATACAGTCAAACCCCGCTATAGTGAACCTTCAAGGGACCGAAAGTTTGGTTCACTATAGCCGGGAGTTCACTATATCCGTTACGCTGGCAACTTAACTAATGGTTCCCAAATTCCTCCCTTTTATTACACGTTATTCAAATAAATGAATGAAAAATATTATGTATTAGCAAAAAAAATTTGTTATTTTTTATTACTCTTCGTCCTGCGTACAAAAAAAATAAATAAAATAGTAATCTTTAGCTGATGAGCAATCCTCAACATCAGATATGGAAACACTTCCCGACTTTCATAATTTTTCCTGAATTTCTGTTAGTCCACTTTTTAAACTTGTCTAACCAGCTATTCAAGCACATAAAAGTTATCTCATGAAATCGCTTCGCAAATTCATCGACATTTGTCCAGATACTTTAAGATTGAGGCTTCTTTGAATGCTGAACCACTTCAGTAATGCTTCCTCAATATCCTTGTGATCTGCTTTTCTCAACTTTTTCCTGCCATTTAAATTTTTTTCATGAGCAGAAATTGTTAATTGCCTATTTTTCCATATGTTACGAACTGTAGATTTGGATGGTTTATATTCTCTGCAAATATCAGCTTGATTACATCCATTTTCAATTTTTCTGAATATGCCCATTTTATCATCAATGGAGAACATTTTACGTTTACTGAGGCCATAGTTAATATCCATAGTTATCCATAGTTAAATTTGAGACACTTGTTTACAGGCTTTTTTTAACTGCGCTGAG